>NC_136266.1:67562056-67627056 GCF_964187855.1 Myxine glutinosa
TAGAAATATTTTTGCAAATGCTCGACTCTCATTGGGTCCGTCCGGTGTTTGGTGACGCGTTTTGTTGAAGATAACCAGGCCCGTGCGGGCCGATGTTGGTCTTAAATTATTTTATTAATACATCGGAGGTGCATAAGATTGTGAATCAAACGACGACGGGTGAAAGAAACTCCTAATGAACGTTTTAAATTTGTTATGCATACTTCCGCCTCCGCAAGATGGCTGCGCCCACTGCGCTTCGGATTCTCGAGCCAAGGCATAATCAAGTTTTCAACATAATACGTACTCGTTTATTGACAACACCGGCTTCGCCGGCTATAAAGACTTATGTGACTTCTAAGTGTGACAAGCGTGTGCACGGGATTCTTCCCAGAAGAATGAGTGGTCGCATTAGCTTGTACGGCTTAAAATGAGTGAGTTTTGTTTTGACGTTTGGGCCAGTTTTACATGTTGTATCCCTAAGGAATGAAACGAACGTTTTCCTGGCTTACAATTTTATTTGAAGTCACACATGCCTCAAAATACACTCACTTATATAGAATTGAATGCTGAATCCGAAAATGTAAGTGAAATTGCCTTGTTTTTTTAACATTATCTTCTATATATTCTAAATATATATCTGTGCAGTGTCTGTCTTGTGTTGTCTTGTCTTGTCACTGAACTACTCCCTCAAACTTTTGTGAAATCGTACTTTTCCAACTTGACCCACGGCGGGAGTATGCGCTCTACTGAGTGGCGTTCTAGTTTAAAATGCATTAAAACATTATTTTTTTTATTCTGCTTGTTCCCAGTCCATGATCATCTTCTCTTCCCCTTATCTTCCACCCCTTTTCTGTTCCAAAAACATAGCCGTACACGGCTGGCAGTCACCCCTTGGCACCAGCCAGCCCGAGCACCCCGAGTTCTGCCAGCGGCAGCAACAGCGGTGGAGGAAGCGGCAGCACCTGGGCAGCCGAGCAACTGAGCAAAACAAACCTGTACATCCGAGGCCTCCCACCAGGAACTACTGACCAGGACCTCATCAAGCTTTGCCAGCAGTGAGTTCCCCGACTGTTATGTAAAACCACCTATTTTGATCAGAAACAACTCCTGCACCAACTTCAAGTGTATCGCCCCGGGAATGTTTTTTTGTTTTCCCTCTTGCCAGCTTTCATCCACCATTCATTCCCAAATGCATGTAATGGTTGTAAATTGCGAGATATGTATGTCGTTTTGTAAAATTGATACGTGCATGAACCAAGTGTCACAACATGTTACGTCAATGGCCGACAGTTTCCACAGGTGGGGTGATGTTGATGAAGGAAGACTTTCAGTCGTGTCTGAATCTGAAGTTTTACAGCACAGGGGTTATAAGAAGTTCAGCCTTATTTGCATGAAAAACAAGACTGATAGTCTAAAAACAGTGTAGCCGCGCTTGTTTGGTACTTTAGTTGAATAGGATAGTATGATCTGGGTGCAGATACCAGTTACCAGGTAGCAAATAATGTAAGTAATACATTTTTTCAATAGACTCCACATTCCTGTGCCACATTCAGTTGAACGTCACCCATTGACAGCAGGTTCGTGAAGGACTTGGACAAAAAAAAAAGGACCCAGTCTGAATGTTGCTATATCCAGTCAATGGCGAAACTTCGAGTGGGCAATCCGCGAATGTCACGGATGGAAACCCTAACGTCGTTTCCTCATTCTGCTTTAAACTCAATATCCCTTTATTTTCATTCCAAACAGCATCATTCATCATTCCAATCACAAATTAATACTATAGTGTTAATGTATCAAAATATAATGTTAAATCATGAAATCACCATTGTATTGAGACATTAATAAGCCAGCGAACCGTCATCTGCCCTCTTCCGGATGCGTGAGCAAGATCCATGTGGATCACATTTCAAAATCATAATTTTATTGAGGAAATTCTGAAACCTCCAACCGACCTCACGACACCCGCTGGGACACCACAATGTTCCACAGAAGGTTATTATTATTTCCATTTAGTAAAATATGCAACTGTACTGGTTACTAAATGCTGTCCGTCCCCCTGTCATGTGTTAAGATTAGGATTAGGGTTACTCTCGGCCATCCTGCCTGCCCGAGAGTCGAGGCCGTCCTGCCAGCCCAAGAGTTTAAGCCATCCTGCCAGCCTGAGAGTCGACGCCGTCTTGCCAGCCCGAGAGTCTAGGCCATCCTGCCTGCCCGAGAGTCTAGGCCATCCTGCCAGCCCGAGAGTCTAGGCCATCCTGCCTGCCCGAGAGTCTAGGCCATCCTGCCTGCCCGAGAGTCTAGGCCATCCTGCCAGCCTGAGAGTCGACGCCGTCTTGCCAGCCCGAGAGTCTAGGCCATCCTGCCAGCCTGAGAGTCTAGGCCATCCTGCCAGCCCGAGAGTCTAGGCCATCCTGCCTGCCCGAGAGTCTAGGCCATCCTGCCAGCCTGAGAGTCGAGGCCGTCCTGCCAGCCCAAGAGTTTAAGCCATCCTGCCAGCCTGAGAGTCGACGCCGTCTTGCCAGCCCGAGAGTCTAGGCCATCCTGCCTGCCCGCGAGTCTAGGCCATCCTGCCAGCCTGAGAGTCTAGGCCGTCTTGCCAGCCCAAGAGTCTCGGCCATACTGCTAGCCTGAGAGTCTTGGCCGTACTGCCAGCCCAAGAGTAGAGGCCATACTGCCAGCCCAAGAGCAGCCCGAGAGTCTAGGCCGTCCTGCCAGCCCGAGAGTCTAGGCCATACTGCTAGCCCGAGAGTCTAGGCCAGCTGAGAGTCTAGGCCGTCTTGCCAGCCCAAGAGTCTAGGCCATCCTGTCAGCCCAAGAGTCTCGGCCATACTGCTAGCCCAAGAGTCTTGGCCGTACTGCTAGCCCGAGAGTCTTGGCCGTACTGCCAGCCCGAGAGTCTAGGCCATACTGCCAGCCCGAGAGTCTCGGCCATACTGCCAGCCCTAGAAAATTAAGTCTTGGTAAATTTTCCTGATTTACTTTGTAGATTCCACCATCCCATGGTGGGCTGAGTTAAGGGTTCAGCGTTAAATCATTTGTCCTTGAGCTGTTTGTCGAGCCTCGGTTTGTTTCTTGGACCCAACTGTATGACGTCACTCCGGTGGGTTGTTGGCAGGCCGTTGCATCAGTGAGTGTTTTTTGTTTCCTTCAGAAGATGTGTTAAGCCGGCTATCCCGTCTATTATAACCCTCTTGTAAACATTTAATGTCTGTCAGCGCATTTCGAAAAGAGCAGGCAGTATCCCGCCCTGGTTAAGAGCTGTCTCGGGAGCACTCTGTGACGACGTAGTGACCTGTCCAGGGTAAATTTTCAGATTATGGAAATGTTTGTGACTGTTGTGGAAGCCATGATGTCCATGAGAGGTATTGGAGCATCAAACAACCCCCGGTTCACGATTAGCTGCGTGACGTTTCTCATGTCCCCGCGTTAGTCACTTTGATTCATTCGTTCACACTTTATATTTGCCGAGGGGTTTTAGGAAGTTTATAGTTCCATTAATTTTATCGGTTCGTAGGATATATAGCTTCGATTTACGGGCACTCACCTTTGGTCTGTCTAGCCCGAGTTTGAATCTCGACGAAGCTATAAACTGTCACCCAGGTGTTTCACATGCAGGGCTTCGCCGTCACAAGGACAGGTGTCTCCACCAATGGACAGTGGACGTTAAAAATCCCAGGATTTGTTTGGCGAAGTTATGGGCGACACCCCGAGCGAGTTACAAATCCCCCTCGCCTTCAGTCGAACGCCAGCCCTGGCCATCCGGTTCGTGGAAGCCTTGAAAAGACGTGTTGCCCAGGCGACGTCACAAGAGGCCGTTGATGAAGTAGAGGAAGATGGCTGTCCCCAAAATCCACAAAAGCAATCGAGGGAAGTGCACTGAGGTCGCATTTGCTGTTTAATTACACCGTTCTGTCTATAACTGAAAGTAATCGCCCCTTGTTATTCTCATTTTCTTTTTTAATCTATGCTAGTTTTACTTGTTATGGGGTAAAAAAAAAGGGGAAAAAAAGATTGTGTTAGGCTATATCTACTCAGAGCTAATGTAAAACCTGAGAAACACACAGAAAAAGCCATTTTTAGCAGTTTCTTCTCCGCCGTTGGATTCATCAAGTGTGGACTTCAATCTTTATCCCAGACCCGGCAAGTGGACAAATAAATGGATGTGTTAAGGCCGGCCAAATCGAAATGGAATGTCTTTCCTTTAACAACACTAATGCATTCACCTGCTGCTGCCCCACGTGCTGACATGTGTGTAAATAAATTAACGTTGAACCAATCACGACGACGCCTTTGCATTTCAATATGGCGGACCTCTCTGAGCAAGCTTCTTTGTGTTCCGAGCTTCACTGTGTGTAACGATGATGTGACAAGGTGTCCTCATTTGCTTTTTTGCTCATTTGCTCCGCAACCAAATGTGGTGGATGGATTTTGTACCACCAAATGCCACCAAATGTGGACTCCACCAAATGTAGAGGTTATGCTTTCACTCCCTGTTTGTTTGTCTCTGTCTGTTTGTCTGGCTGTGAGCAGGACATCTCAAAGACGTATGGACGGATTTGACTGACACTTGGTGGACAGGTTGGATGTGTGACAAGGACAATTTTTATTAGATTTTGCTTAGGATCCGGATCCAATTCCGGATACTATAATTTTTCAAGCCATTCTTCACTATTGAGAGATATAGGGTCAAAAACGATGTATACCACGATATCTCAAAAAGTTATGGACGGATTTGGACGAAAATTGGTGAGCAGGTTGGATGTGCAATATGGACGGATTGATTCAAATTTAGTGAAGATCCAGATCCGGATCCGAATACGATAATGTTTTTTGTTTTTGTTTTGTTTGTCGTTGTTGTTTTTTTTACTATTGATAGGACCAAAATGATATATACCATGATATTTCAAAAAGTTATGGACGGATTTGGACGAAAATTGGTGAGCAGGTTGGATGTGCAATATGGACAGATTGATTCAAATTTAGTGAAGATCCAGATCCGGATCCGAATACGATAATGTTTTTTGTTTTTGTTTTGTTTGTCGTTGTTGTTTTTTTTACTATTGATAGGACCAAAATGATATATACCATGATATTTCAAAAAGTTATGGACGGATTTGGACGAGAATTGGTGAGCAGGTTGGATGTGCAATATGGACGGCTTTATTCAATTTTAGTGAAGATCCAGATCCAGATACGATAATGTTTTTTTTTTTTTAATGTTTTTTTTTTACTATTGAGAGATAGGACCAAAATGATATATAGCAAGATATCTCAAAAAGTTGTGGACATATTATGCCAAAGCTAGGTGTATGAGTTGGGTAGATAACAATAACACGGCGATTCGATTTTAGTTCAAGTCCGGAAGAAGATCCGGCCTATCAGTGGGATGTATCCCACTGATAGGCCGGATCTTCTTCCGGACGCCAGGCCTGGTGTGGTGGTCTCCTGTAAAGTATCAAGCACATGTCAAGAGTTCAAGCTTTTGCTGGTATGAACATCAGGTCCAGGGCAGCACAGCTTCCTTTAACATTCCTAGCATGGTTTTCCTCTATCTAATCCTGAAGTTCTTTCCTTGGGGCCATCTGTTTATTTTGTAGGCATGGCGTGGGAGGGTTGAGTTAGGGTATTAAATTAAGAAAAGGAAGAGAATGGAGAAAGGAGCCCTATTCATAGGGTTTGGTACAAGAACGGACACAACAATGCACTAGTTTCTCACAATCATTTATTAGTGTATGAGCAGGAAGCTGGTCTGCCTTCCGATGGCTCATAATGCTCAGATACCGAGGATCAAATCTCATATACAGTAATATATCGATGTGTCGATTGTGCACAAAGGTTTTTGTAATTCATGTTAAAGTACGGACGTCTATTAATTTATTTGATCAGTGTATGATCTTGATCTGTGCACATGCTGCACTTCGAGCTTTCGGCCTACGTAGAAATAGAATAAGAACAAGGAAGTGTCGTGTGTAGGGGGGATGAGGAGGACATTGTTGAGATAGATGGAGAAAAGGATTTTTAGGGCCAAAGGATTGGAGAGTGTGAAAGGAGTATTGAGAGAAGGGAAAGAAGTTTGGAAGGAGTTAGGTAGGGAAGGGGAGAGATTCAGATGGCACATGTATGGGGTCTTTAGGGTGGAGTTTGGGTTTGCTTAATGTAAAAACGATAGCAGATGTATTTGGCCTGTACAAAGTAGTACTTATCTTATTTTATTACAATTTGGAGAGAAAACCGTCTCAGTTTCATAAAGAAAACGAAGGTTCCTTGTGAACACCAAAAGTAGTCATAGTGGTGATCTGTTGAAATGGTGACAGTTGTGGTTTTAGAGTTTCTGGGTTCGCTGAACAATTTTAACTCTTGCGGAGTTAAAACTTCTGATGAAGCAAAGCGATACAGTGAGGGCCAGAGGAGGTCAGTTCAGCTATATTTGCATGCTGTAGCTAAAAGATGGCCGGAGCAGGTCAGTTCAGCTATATTTGCATGCTGTAGCTAAAAGATGGCCAGAGCAGGTCAGTTCAGCTATATTTGCATGCTGTAGCTAAAAGATGGCCGGAGCAGGTCAGTTCAGCTATATTTGCATGCTGTATCTAAAAGATGGCCGGAGCAGGTCAGTTCAGCTATATTTGCATGCTGTAGCTAAAAGATGGCCGGAGCAGGTCAGTTCAGCTATATTTGCATGCTGCATCTAAAAGATGGCCGGAGCAGGTCAGTTCAGCTATATTTGCTTGCTGTATCTAAAAGATGGCCGGAGCAGGTCAGTTCAGCTATATTTGCATGCTGTAGCTAAAAGATGGCCGGAGCAGGTCAGTTCAGCTATATTTGCATGCTGCATCTAAAAGATGGCCGGAGCAGGTCAGTTCAGCTATATTTGCATGCTGTAGCTAAAAGATGGCCGGAGCAGGTCAGTTCAGCTATATTTGCATGCTGTATCTAAAAGATGGCCGGAGCAGGTCAGTTCAGCTATATTTGCATGCTGTAGCTAAAAGATGGCCGGAGCAGGTCAGTTCAGCTATATTTGCTTGCTGTAGCTAAAAGATGGCCGGAGCAGGTCAGTTCAGCTATATTTGCATGCTGTAGCTAAAAGATGGCCGGCCCCTTATCCAAATCCAATTACGGTACACTGCCCATGCGTGCTTCCTTAGATGTGATCGGGTGGTGATCCACAGGAAGACAAACCAACCGTAACACCATTCAGACTCCACCTTGACCTTGAGCTGGTGGTGATTCAAACTTGAGGATGCCAATGTAGTATCTTTCCACCCCCTGCACATGCTTTAGATGTGTAAAGGTTTGAGGTCGATCTTGATCTGTCGAGCTTTCCCTGTCCTTCTAGTCTAGTAGGAAGACTAGGTCCCCCTGCACCCCCCGGAGATATACTTCTAATCAGTGTTTCTAGATTGGAAACAATGTGTAGAAAATGACTAGCTATGGCCCCAAGCTGAAAAAATGTCCCACATACCATTTTTATGCAAATTACTGCTGCCATTATCAAAAAAAGACTAGGTCCCCCTGCACCCCCCCGGAGATATACTTCTAATCAGTGTTTCTAGATTGGAAAAAATGTGTAGAAAATGACTAGCTATGGCCCCAAGCTGAAACAATGTCCCACATACCATTTTTATGCAAATTACTGCTGCCATTATCAAAAAAACGATTTTTGACATATCTCAGCCAATATTGCAGATAATTGAAAAATGAAGGTGTCTAGACCCATGTTTTGAAGGGCATAGATCATGATAGAACTATTCATAACATGATTACATGTGTCTATGGTATACTAGTATGCTAATTAGTGCTTTATTTACAAAATAATCACAGTTTTACGAAATAATAGACTCATATTAAGGTCCGTCTACACAGACGTTAACACAAAGTTTTATTTTTCTAAATACCCTGTGAAATTCACCGAATGCCCTGTGAAACCTGGGATTCTTCTCCAGCTTTTTCAAGGGCCCGACTTTTCCCTTCCCTTTGAAGGCACTGGTGCAGTCTTCTCCGCTGAACACATAGTACCCCAGGAGAGTGGCACAGTAGTCCTCTCCCAGGGATTCTGCCAGCTCAGAGACGTTGACAAGTTGGCGATGCTTCCCTGACCCTGTATCCAGGTACACCGTCAGCTTGATGTTGTGGGCATGGTGGAGCAGGATCAGGAGGATGTCTGTGTCCGGTGTTCTGACTACAGCGTTCTTGTATCCGATGGTAGCAGCATGATGGAGGTACAGAACCACCCTGGTATCAGTCTCTTCCTGGTTGCTGTAGATCGTGGGGAGTTCACGTACCTCGACCTGAAACACAAAAAGGCACCGCATTTCAATCACCAGTCACTGCCAGTTTCAGTATATCTCCGGGGGGTGCAGGGGGACCTAGTCTTTTTTTGATAATGGCAGCAGTAATTTGCATAAAAATGGTATGTGGGACATTTTTTCAGCTTGGGGCCATAGCTAGTCATTTTCTACACATTTTTTCCAATCTATAAACACTGATTAGAAGTATATCTCCGGGGGGTGCAGGGGGACCTAGTCTTTTTTTGATAATGGCAGCAGTAATTTGCATAAAAATGGTATGTGGGACATTTTGTCAGCTTGGGGCCATAGCTAGTCATTTTCTACACATTTTTTCCAATCTAGAAACACTGATTAGAAGTATATCTCCGGGGGGTGCAGGGGGACCTAGTCTTTTTTTGATAATGGCAGCAGTAATTTGCATAAAAATGGTATGTGGGACATTATTTCAGCTTGGGGCCATAGCTAGTCATTTTCTACACATTTTTTCCAATCTAGAAACACTGATTAGAAGTATATCTCCGGGGGGTGCAGGGGGACCTAGTCTTCCTACTAGACTATTCAGGATCAGCACGATGCCAGTTGAGCTCAGAAATTTCCCTTCAAGTTGCTGTCACTCATCCTCCCTTGACACCTGCATTCTTCCTCTCTCCTTGTTCGCCTCTTTCCCACAACCATTTTGCATTTATCAGCACATAAGCATAATGGTACTCTCTGATGTTGGCCACCACTGGTTTCACAAATGGTCCTCCATGTATTTTGCATTGACCAGTATATACTCGGTAGTGTATTGGCCGACTACTTCACCTGCTGTACAGGTTAATATTTATTTAATTACCCAGTCATTATTAAATTCTTTGCCAGGTTAGGGTAACCTATTCAGAACAGCACAGGCTGGTTCGCTTGATATGGTCTTGGACCCGGTTTGGCAAACAGCCTTGCCTTTGTGGCCTTTGTGGTCCTTGTGGTCCTTGTGGTCTCATCAAAAATAGGTGATTACTTTGCAAAATAGGCCAACGGTAATTTATTTTATTTTATTTTTTTCAAAATAAACAGAGTTGGAGTTGAAAAACACTGAAGTATGAAGCATACTGTATTAGTAAGGTCAGAAGTAAGGTTATTAATTCATTTCTAGCACAACTTTGGATTCCATTAGCATTGAAATTGAATCATCATGCCACTTAATCTGATTAGCTAATGGATGCCATTAATGAAATGCAGTTAAGTCAGGCAGCAGTAAGAGTTTTCATTTTAAGTTTGCAATATAACTTTGTTTTGCTACATTTTATGCAAATACTTGTTTTAAATTTGCTACATCGCCTTGCTGTTAATCTTGTAACCGATGAGCTGCAGAGGGATATTCAAACATTAGGCCCAAACTCGAGTTGTTATTAGAAGATGACTGGCCTTTTCAAACGATGATGTAAGGAAGAGGGGTGAGGGACCTTTTCCAATAATAGGCAGGAGGGTTGAGTGAATTATTTAAATAATATACAATACATTGTTAGTCCGTCCCATGTGCAGCAGGAGGCGGGGCATTGTAATCACGCGTGTGTGTGTGTGTGTGTGTGTGTGTGTGTCTGTCTGTCTGTCTGTCCGGGCCATAACTTTTTTGCCATTTGAGGTATTGTCATCAAATTTTCACCAGACCTTTATTATGATAAGATGGAGAAGGCAAGTTGATATTTCTGTCAAAAGGTCAAAGTTCAGCATCATATAAAATCATCAATTTTCAACCAATTGACCTGAAATTTCAATTTACCATTTGAGTTTTGTCATCAAATTTTCAATGAAGCTTTATTATGAGAATATGGAGAAGACAAATTAATAATCTGGTCAAAAGGTCAAAGTTCAGCATCACATTAAATCATCAATTTTCAACCAATTGACCTGAAATTTCAATTTACCATTTGAGTTTTGTCATCAAATTTTCAATGAACCTTTATTATGAGAATATGGAGAAGACAAATTAATAATTTGGTCAAAAGGTCAAAGGTCAGCCTCACATAAAATCGTCAATTTATGTCCAATTAAATCTTAAAATCAATCAATCTTAAAATTTACCTGGAATTTTACGAATTTGAATTTGCATATTGGGTCACACAATTGGTTCACCAATCAAAAGCTAGAAGCTGATTATTTTTTTTTAGATATAAAGCTCAAAGGTCAAGGCTGCATAAAATCATCAATTTTTACTTTGTATTCTTTTTTTAACCGTTTTCGTTATTTTGAGCATACAGAAGAAGAAGACGACTGATTACAAACGGATGGGCTCTGCATTTTCACATGCTATCTAGTTGTTGCTGTAATACATAACATAATACACAACACAATAATACACAACACATATCAGGAGCTGAGGTTTTTGTGATGAGAGAAAGGTTGATAGAAATTAATTAGGGTTGGAGCTTAATTAGTGCATACATCTTCATGGTGTGATTTACCTCTTAAAATGATTTTGAGGTGAGATTGTATGAAATTAATTGGTTTAAACTTTAAAGGATGGATGTTTGCGGAATGTGAAACTGTTTGGGGGGGGGGGGGTGGGTTGGAGTTTAGCGAGTATGAAACAGTTTGTGTTGGAGTTTGCATTACGTGAATTGGTAAGGGATGGATGCTTGCCGAAGGTGGAACTGATTGGGGGGCAGAATTTAGCGAGTATGAAACAGGTTGGAGTTGGAGTTTGTGTAATGTGCACAGATTTGGGGGTGGAATTTCCATAATGTGAACTGGTTTCGTGGTGGAGTTTGCACAATGTGAAACGGTTTGGGGGGCTGAGATTAGCTAACGTGATAGGTTTGGGGGGCTGAGATTAGCGAATGTGAAACGGTTTGGGGGGCGGAAATTTGCTAATGTGAAACGGTTTGTGGTTGGAGTTTGTGGCATTTGAACTGGTTTACGGATGGAGTTTGCCGAATGTGAAATTAATTTGGGGGTTGAGTTTGCATAATGTAATATGGATTTTTGGGTGGAGTTTCTATAATGTAATATGGATTTGGGATTGGAGTTTGCATAATGTAATATGGATTTGGGGGTGAGGTTTGGATAATGTAATATGGATTTGGGATTGGAGTTTGCATAATGTAATATGGATTTGGGGGTGAGGTTTGGATAATGTAATATGGATTTGGGATTGGAGTTTGCATCATGTATTATGGATTTGGGGGTGAGGTTTGGATAATGTTACGTGGTCCCCTCAGTGCATACCAGGTCTCGGTGACCCCCGGACCGTGAGAGGACCTTCGCCAGCAAATAGTATTATATAGGCGCATTCGCCACGCAATCCATAGGAATTTCACCCAGGAGACAACTGATGTGCAAGTATATATTTCCACTGGTAATGATACCAAACACTTTCAAAGACACAACCACGGAGATTTTCCCCGAGCAATCAACAATACACAACCAGGCACAATCAATATTACAACCATGTGAACTCATCTACACAAACTCTAAGATGGCCATCTTAATCTTATACATTCCTCACGTGAGCCCCACTCCTGACTCCCTCCGTGGTCAATGTCTCTCCTCTCCGCACACGGGCGGTTGGACGAACCCCGGGCGGACGTGCTCCCAACGTGCAGTCTCGTACTGGGGCCGCGGCTGCAGCGCACCTCCTTGCCAAGCCACGGGGCAAACCCAGCGCGGCGTCCAACGTGCGCGAGGCCCCAAGTGCGACCCTTACGCGTCCTTGTAGATGGGCAAAAACCCAGCGCGGCTTCCGACGCGAGCGAGGCCCAACGTGCGGACCCGTACGCGTCTTTGTAGACGGGGCAAAACCCAGCGCGGCTTCCGACGCGAGCGAGGCCCAACGTGCGGACCCGTACGCGTCTTTGTAGACGGGGCAAACTGTCCCGGACGCTTGGTTTCGTGCACGAACTCACGGTGACTGGACGTGTCAAAAGGTATTTACCGCCCAGGTAACTCCTCTCGCCAGACGTTTCGAAACGGCGCGTTTTCCACGCAGCGCAAGGTCGCTTCCACCTTTTGTCGGAGCCGGGCGAGGAAGAAGAAACCTCCTTCTTTCCCTCGTGTTTTTTCCTCCTCCCTTTCCGGTCACTTCCGTTTCCGGCCACTTCCGTTTCCTGCCACTCTTTCAGAAGGGCTCCTGACCCTCCAACCACAACAACTACCCAACAACTTAATATACTACACCCGGAAGCAAAGACCTGCATGGTAATTCACATTCATTCACATAAATATGTAACACTCCCCCCCTTCAAGAAAGAAAGTTTGAACCCAGCGAAAACTTTCTTTGCCGGCCAATTTGAAGAAACAAACCCAAATAACTCAACCCCCCCCACATTATCCGTTCCCCCCGGGCACAGTTATCACTTAAAAATAAAGCAACCACAATTTCACCCCAACCCCTCCAGATTACTCCCTCTGGACTAAGTACCAACAACGACCTTGTCCCTGCCAAATCAAACTCCATCTCAGGACCCCCTGACTTTGCCCGTCCGTATCTTGGGAATGAAGGTTAAGGGGTTGATCAAAGATCCAAAGTTACGCAACTCGATAGCACTTTTTCCGGGAGGCCAAGCCGAGTATTCACTACATGGATGCCTTTAGGAACGCGGAGTTCACGGTTAGTCCGTGCAGGAAAGTTCTCTACATGGGCGCCTTGAGGAACGTGGAGTTCACGGTTAGTCCGTGCATGAAAGTTCCCTGCCTGGACGCCTTTAGGAACGGCGTTCACGGTTAATTCGTGTAGGAATCTTGGCTCGGCGGCTCCGCCGCCTTCAGTGCTTCAACTTTTCAGAACTTCCCTAATAATTATGGTGGGACCACTGGTCCCTGTAGTCCCATGAATAGCGGTCTCCTTCTCGGCCACCACCAAAACTACCGCCCAGTTGTCCTCTCCTGTAGACCTCTCGACGCCTACGAAATGCCTTCCCTACTGTTATGGTCCGACCCTCCAAATCCTTGCCATTCCAATTCTTCTCTGCCTCTCTGGCGTCTTTTGTGCTGGCAAACGTGACAAAGCCGAACCCTCTTGACTGTTGCGTTTCCCAGTCTCTTACCAACCGCACTTCCACCAGCGGCCCATATCTGTTGAAGACAGAGGTCAGAACTTCTTCCTCTGTTTTGAAGTTCAGTCCCCCTACAAATAACTTGGCACTTTTGTCGCCATCCCGAGCTGGTGTGGCGTTATTTTCCCTGCTGGGCTCTTTACCAACCCTCAGGTTACCATAAACTTGACCCCCGGCCAAATCATTCCCAATAACCACAGATACACCCTCTACAGGAAGCGTGGCTTGTAAACCGACGGTGACCGGTCCTGACACCAAATCGGACTCCAAATGGATGACATGAAGGGGAGCACTAACACCGCCCCCGATCCCCTGTAAACGAACACTATCCCCCGTTGCCGTCTCCTCGGACCATGGCAAAATGCCTTCAAGCATTAAAGATTGATGTGCCCCTGTGTCCCTCAATATCCTAACCGGTTTCCGGTTAGTCGAGGCTCCATCCCGTGACACAAACCCCTCTGAAATAAAGGGTTGGTAACCCTTTTGATGGCGATTTCTCACAATGGCCATTGCGTTTGGAGTCGTAGTAGTCGGACTCCGCTCTGGGTCTTCGCTTTTCCTGCGGTAACAACTGGACATCAAGTGTCCAGGTTTCTTGCAAAAAGCGCAAGTAGGCCCGGAGGAAAAACTCGTGGTCTGCCTCGGGCCCCCCGAACTATAAGTTTGTCTTGGGCCCTCATCCCTCCGATTTCGAACCGGTGGGGTATCATAGTTGTCCCCATAATCCTCTCGAGGCCGCCGCCATGTATGGTCGTTCTCCGCACCTGCTGTTCCCCACCTCCCCTGCGGAGATCTAGGCGAGGAGTTAGGTTCCTGGACCCCTATTCGGTGGGTTAAGGCATAATCATCTGCCATGGTGGCTGCGTCCCACAACTTTGGTACCTTCTTTTCCTGCAGGTACACTTTGATGTCCTCGTGGACACACTGCTGGAATTCCTCCACCAGGATCAAGTCCCGCAATGTCTCGAAGTCTTTCCCGACTCCTTTTGACTCACACCACCGATCAAACATGTTTTCTTTCACTCTGGCAAACTCCACATGGGTCTCACTCTCCCTCTTCCTGGCATTCCTGAATTTTTGCCTGTAAGCTTCCGGGACCAACTCATAGGCCTTGAGGATGTGCTTCTTCAGTACCTCATAATCTGCACATTGGTCCATTGGTAGCGCCGAATAAATTTCCTGAGCTTTCCCCACCAGCACACTTTGTACGAGTATGGTCCAGGCCTCCTCCGGCCAGTTTAATTGTCGAGCCACTTTCTCAAAGTGTGGGAAGAATTTCGCGACTTCCTTTTCACTGAACGGTGGAACCAGCCTCACATGTCTGCCCACATCCCAGGTTTTCTGGTTAGGTGTCGACCCCGTCAGCAAGGGTGGTGCCTCTCCCCGTTCTCTCATTAACTCCAGCTCCTTGAATTTGATTTCTTGCTGAAGCTCCATGTCACGTTCCTTTAATTCCCTTTCCGCTTTTCTCTCCTCTGCTTCGAGTTCCCTTGTTTTCATCCTTTCTTCTGCTTGTTTCTCTTCTCTCCTCTCCTCTGCTTTCCTTTCTTCTTCTGCTCTTTCCTTTTCTGCTTTCCTTTCTTCTTCTGCTCTTTCCTTTTCTGCTTTCCTTTCTTCTTCTGCTCTTTCCTTTTCTGCTTTCCTTTCTTCTTCTGCTAACCTTTCCTGGAGTTCTCGTTCCACTCTCCTTTCCTCTGCTTGTTTCTCTTCTCTCCTCTCTTCTGCTTTCCTTTCTTCTTCTTTTAACCTTTCCTGGAGTTCTCGTTCCACTCTCCTTTCCTCTGCTTGCTTCTCTTCTCTCCTCGCTTCTGCTTTCCTTTCTTCTTCTTTTAACCTTTCCTGGAGTTCTCGTTCCACTCTCCTTTCCTCTGCTTGCTTCTCTTCTCTTCTCTCTTCTGCTTTCCTTTCTTCTTCTTTGATCCGTTCCTGGCTCCGTAATTGCAACTCCAGTTTCCGGAGCTCCACGTCTTCTGGTTCTTCGGGTAGCCACTCCCAGGCTAACTCGTCCCATGTTCCTAATCCCACCATAGATTGTATCACCGTGGCCTGCAACTCTGCCTTCCTCAAATTAGTTCGGACCTCCAAGTTAAAATGTTTGGCCAATTTCAAGAGATCCGACTTTAGCAACGCTCGGAACTGTGCCTCACTCGGGGTTACCCCAAAGTTCTGTGCCACAAACGCCATGGTGCCTATCGTTAACACCTGTTAACCTTCACCCCAAGACTTTCCCCAATTTCTCAAAAAAAAATATTACCAATTAATAATTAATTAATAAATTTTAATTACCAAAAATATTATTATTTTATTATTTTATACACTTTTAGATCCCGGACGTAGACCCAATTGCGAAACCGCAAATCGTAATTTGGACGAGCCCCCAATTCTGTTACGTGGTCCCCTCAGTGCATACCAGGTCTCGGTGACCCCCGGACCGTGAGAGGACCTTCGCCAGCAAATAGTATTATATAGGCGCATTCGCCACGCAATCCATAGGAATTTCACCCAGGAGACAACTGATGTGCAAGTATATATTTCCACTGGTAATGATACCAAACACTTTCAAAGACACAACCACGGAGATTTTCCCCGAGCAATCAACAATACACAACCAGGCACAATCAATATTACAACCATGTGAACTCATCTACACAAACTCTAAGATGGCCATCTTAATCTTATACATTCCTCACGTGAGCCCCACTCCTGACTCCCTCCGTGGTCAATGTCTCTCCTCTCCGCACACGGGCGGTTGGACGAACCCCGGGCGGACGTGCTCCCAACGTGCAGTCTCGTACTGGGGCCGCGGCTGCAGCGCACCTCCTTGCCAAGCCACGGGGCAAACCCAGCGCGGCGTCCAACGTGCGCGAGGCCCCAAGTGCGACCCTTACGCGTCCTTGTAGATGGGCAAAAACCCAGCGCGGCTTCCGACGCGAGCGAGGCCCAACGTGCGGACCCGTACGCGTCTTTGTAGACGGGGCAAAACCCAGCGCGGCTTCCGACGCGAGCGAGGCCCAACGTGCGGACCCGTACGCGTCTTTGTAGACGGGGCAAACTGTCCCGGACGCTTGGTTTCGTGCACGAACTCACGGTGACTGGACGTGTCAAAAGGTATTTACCGCCCAGGTAACTCCTCTCGCCAGACGTTTCGAAACGGCGCGTTTTCCACGCAGCGCAAGGTCGCTTCCACCTTTTGTCGGAGCCGGGCGAGGAAGAAGAAACCTCCTTCTTTCCCTCGTGTTTTTTCCTCCTCCCTTTCCGGTCACTTCCGTTTCCGGCCACTTCCGTTTCCTGCCACTCTTTCAGAAGGGCTCCTGACCCTCCAACCACAACAACTACCCAACAACTTAATATACTACACCCGGAAGCAAAGACCTGCATGGTAATTCACATTCATTCACATAAATATGTAACAATAATGTAATATGGATTTGGGATTGGAGTTTGCATCATGTATTATGGATTTGGGGGTGAGGTTTGGATAATGTAATATGGATTTGGGATTGGAGTTTGCATCATGTATTATGGATTTGGGGGTGAGGTTTGTATGATGTAATATGGATTTGGGATTGGAGTTTGCATAATGTAATATGGATTTGGGGGTGAGGTTTGGATAATGTAATATGGATTTGGGATTGGAGTTTGCATCATGTATTATGGATTTGGGGGTGAGGCTTGAATAATGTAATATGGATTGGGGAGTGGAGTTTGCATTATCTAATGTAGACTTGTGGGTGGAGTTTGCATAATTTAATATGGATTTGGGGGTGAGGTTTGGATAATGTAATATGGATTTGGGAGTGAAGTTTGCAACATGTGAACTGGTTTGGGATGGAGTTTTGAGTCATGTGAAATGTTTTTGGGGTCAAGTTTAGCTAATATGATGATGATGATGATGATGATGATGATGATGATGATGATGATGATGATGACGGGTCTCATCGAGCAATGATGACGTGCTTGACATCATATTGCCTTTCTATGGCTGGTACACACGAGTAAGTGTGTGGTATAGACGGGGGTCCCCACTCCTCTCCGTCTCTCTGCTGGGCATTGGGGAATTCACCCTCTTCCGCCCGTGCTGTTGGAGTCGAATGGACTCTCATCCGCCAGATGTGCAGAGCCATCTGCCATTTAAACCGCATGGCTGCAGACCGCTACCCTGGTAAAGGGGGCTGACAGGTACTACACCTTGCCCACAGGTGACCTGGGGTTATGCAAGGCAGTGGCATCCATCTCCCTGAGGTATCAGCAGACACCCGCATACCCAAATGTATGCGGGTGTCTTCTGATAGCTAATATAACACCGGTTGTGGGGTGTATTGTGCCTGTTGTGAGGCAGTTTCATGGTGAGGTTTGCTAATGTGATCAGTATTGAGCATGAGGTTTTCCTAATATTAAAGAGCATTAACAACAAAACTCTTGATTTTACTCATACAAATTTGGAAAGTAAATCCTCACTCCGGAAAGAAAAGTAATGTTTCTAATGAAAACGAAAGTAATCATGGTGATCGGCGAACATCTTGTCATTAATTGGCAAGAGTTGCTGTTATTTTAGTCTTTTTGGCACAGCGGAACAACTGAAGCATTTGGGAAGTTAAACGTCCAACAATGCAAAGCAATACATTATTAAACTCCTCAGCTGATGCCCAATAAATAATTGTTAAAACGACATTCTCGGGCTATTTCATCCACCTTTGTTCCATTTTTCCCCCCTTGTATTATGGCGAAATAGCTATTGTGTTTGCTTGTATGTTCAGTATAGGTATATGCATAGGTATAATTGTGTATATAATACGAAATAGGCAAAGCCTAGAAATGTACAAAGAAGCGGAGAAAAATAAATAACTGAAAAATATGTATTGTACAACGTATATGCAAAGAAATACCAAGAAAGAACAGCGGACTTTACTCTCGCCTCATATTTATCTTTTGTTCTCAAATCCAAATTTCTAGTGTACATAGCAATAATAACAAATTTGACTTTAATGTTCCAATACTTATGGAGTTCACTGTATATTTACAGACATACATATACATATATATATATATACAGTATGTGCACAGCAGGTGTGTATATATGGCAGATATATGGCAGATCTATGGATATATATATACATATACAGTGCATTCATAAAGTATTCAGACCCCTTCACTTTTCACATTTTGTTACGTTGCAGCCTTATGCTGAAATCGTTTAAATTCATTTTTTCCCTCATCAATCCACACTCAATACCCCATAATGACAAAGAGAAAACAGGATTTTAGAAAGTTTTGTAAATTTATTAAAAAGAAAAAACTGAAATATCACATTTACATAAGTATTCAGACCCTTTGCTATGACGCTTGAAATTTAGCTCAGGTGCCTCCCATTTCTCTTGATCATCTTTGAGATGTTTCTACACCTTGATTGGAGTCCACCTGTGGTAAATTCAATTGATTGGACATGATTTGGAATCTATATAAGGTCTCACAGCTAACAATGCATATCAGAGCAAACACCAAGCTATGAGGTTGAAGGAACTGCCTGCAGAGCTCAGAGACAGGATTGTGTCCAGGCACAGATCTGGGGAAGCTGACAAAAAAAATTCTGCTGCATTGAAGGTTCCGAAGCGCACAGTGGCTTCCATAATTCTTAAATGGAAGAAGTTTGCAACAACCAGGACTCTTCCTAGAGCTGGCCGCCCGGCCAAACTGAGCAATCAGGGGAGAAGGGCCTTGGTAAGAGAGGTGACCAAGAACCCTATGGTCAATCTGGCTGAGCTCCAGAGATCCTGTGTGGAGATGGGATTAACTTCCAGAAGGACAACCATCACTACAACACTCCACCGATCTGGGCTTTATAGCAGAGTGGCCAGATGGAAGCCTCTCCTCAGTGAAAGACACATGAAAGCCCACAGAATCTTGTTTCTCACAGTCTGAGAGTCCTTTAGGTGCTTTTTTGCAAACTCCAAGCTTGCTTTCAAGCGCCCGTAACAATATATATATATATATATATATATATATATATATATATATATATATATATATATATATATTGTTATGTCGGGGGGGATAGAGGAATATCTAGAGCCAGGTAGATCTGCATAGGTAGGTGCTCGACTGTCGTGATAGGGAATCTACCTGTAATAAGTTCTGTGTGTAGCCCAGATGTCGGTATAAGTCGTATCTGTGTCCCCGCCACGAGGGGGCGGGGTGTGCTAAATAGTACAGGGATTATGGATAAAATTCCTTTGTCGTTCCCTCTGTCGCCAATCCAGTGTCCATTATGGCAACGCACTCATTTAGACACTTAGATAGGTCCCATAGTGCACACATTAATTAAATCCCCTCCCTTACAAAAAGACGCACCGGAAAGACAAGCAGGAAGCGGCCGCGTACAGCGCCGACGTGGGCGTCAAACATCGTGCAAGGCAGGCTATAACCACGCCCAGGGAACGTGTGATTGGTTGAGGTGGAAGGCGCGAACATTCGGCCAATCAGGGCAGAGGGCACCAAACCACGACTAAGAACAGGTTGTTGATTGGAGGACAAGCTGGTGATGTGGGAAGGCGCGAAAAGATCGCAAGGAAGGGAGGGACGGATTGGAACGCACGAGAATTGACGTCAGACCACAGGGAACAAAACGGGTGATTGGCGGGCATTCTGGAATCTCCGAGTTCTTCAGTCTTCGTATTCTGTTCGTGCTGGCTCTTCGCTCTGGGTGCTTGTGCTTTGGTGTGTTCGATTCCGGTGCTTCCCTGGTCGTCTTTCCGGCGTTCTTACCTGGTTCTCCCCTGGTGGTCGTTCGTTCTTCTTTCCTGTGTTCGTCCCTGGTGGTCGTTGGCGTGTTCCCTGAGTTCTTCGTGGTGTTCTTGGCTTGGTGTTTTGAGCGGTGCTTGGAGTGAGGCTAGTGCCTGTGTGTGAGCGGGCCTACCTGGCAGCGTGCGCTGGACTAGCGGAGCGCACAAACGAGGCGGACTGAAGCCTTCTTCGCACCAGCATCGGAGCCGGACGGAGACGCGTTGGACGACAGACACACCATACAGACAGATAAGCTCACACCCACAGACACACAAATACACGACGATTCTTTTATTTAATTCATTTCCTTTGTCTCGTATCCGAAATCTGTGAGTGGGGACGTCCCAACCTAGAATTTAGTTTATCACCGCGTTTCCCTGTCCCGATATTTATTTTGAATAAACCCTTCTATTATTTTCCTTTTCCATTCAAAATCCTGTGTTCGTTTTGAGTTCATTCCCTGCAGGATTGAGGGCTGTCGCCGGATCGCTACAGGTACGTGCTTGCCGCTTCTTCCTCTTCATTCTTCCCCCCACGCTTTTATAGTCGAATCCGTAATTGATCATCGCCTCCATTAAAACCCGTTTGGGTCATCCGCGGTCCTACGGTATTGACCGAGGGATTCGCGCGACAATATTGTTACGGGCGTCGGGGATGAGGACCTGAGTCCCAAACGTCACTCCCGACTAAGTGTGTTCTAGGGTGAATTATGTCAGCGACCCTAAGTCCTATCCCCAACCCCCCGGGCCGAGGCCCGCAAGCTGGCCAAGCGGTTTTTGGAAGCTTTAACTTTTGGCTTAGTGCAAGGAGTTTAAACTGCCACACTGGCAGCTCAGGGGAGCTTGCAACCCGATCTGAAAAAGGTCAATCAAACAAAATGAAATACAATCAATTTACTTCAAATAATGCAAAACGATACAATAATCAAATCATATAAGTACAAGTATGACAGACTTAATTAATTTATAATGACAGACTGAAACAATTAACACAGGCCACATACAACCGATACGAAAGGCCGACACAACACTCTATCTATCCCAGGGAAGGGAAAGTAAGCAAAGTAATAAAATAATATTCAGCAGGGAATTTAAATAAAATGTGATTTGAGGATGGGGATGGAATGGGGTTCAGGCCTGTTTGAAGAGCAGCTTCATCAACGTTTGTCAGAGCGGGCTTGGCGGGAACCAAGGTTCATTAACCTCCTTCATACAACACAGCAAATCCCTCAGCTCAGAAAGATCGTGGAGGTCGAGTCTCTCACACCAACAAGCTCTCTGAAGCCGTTCACACCATGAGCAAGGATCGCGTTTCCACCACCCCAAAGAAGCACCTTTTTCCACACAATATGCTCTTTTCCTTTTTGTCCACCTCCTTCATGCACAATGAATCCTTCAGAAAGTTCGTAGAGATCGAATCTCTCACATCAAAAAGCTCACCGAAGCCGTTCACACCACGAGCAAGGATCGCGTTTTCACCACCCTGCCAAGAGCCGCTCTTCTTCCTTCTTCTTCCTCTCTCCTTTTCCTGCACTTTCTTGCTTGAAAGAAAAAGGGTTGAATCCTTCCCAAATCTGTTTTTGTGCAACACCACCAACAGTCAAAATCACGCGGCGTAAAGGGAGTGGGTATGGGGTAAACTTTAAGAGAAAGGAAAAATAAATACGAAAAGGTCCTATTTGGGGAACCACAACTGAACTGGCACCCCTATGCAACACATCTCAAACAACACGACTCCCAAGTGACCGACATTCCCATACACGCAACTATATATATATATATATATATAAGCATATTAGGCTAAAAGCAGAGTAGTCTCGACTAAACCGCTTCAATATGCCCCTAAAGACATGTCGTTGCATTGCTGGCGTCATACACCGCAATTGGAGGTTGGTGGTGCAACTTGTGAAGTTTAAATAACTCAGGCATTTATTTTTTCAATACCATTCAATAAGTGACAAAATGAACTAGAATGGTACTTCTTAAAGCGCATACATCCACCAGGCTGGACAGTCTGTTTTGTATCCCACTAAAAGGTCACTTACCTTGTCACTTTCCCAACTCATCCACTCAAGCTTTGTCATAAGACATCCACAACTTTTGGAATATCCTGCTACATAATCGGTGTTGGCCCTATCACGTAATAGTGAAGTCACTTTTTTAAAAAAAATTAAAATCTCGTATCCGGATCAGGTTTCGAATCTTCACCAAAATCGAATTGATTCGGTTTTGTCACACACCCAACCTGCCCACCATGTTTCGGCCGAATCCGTCCATAACTTTTTTTAGATATTGTGCTATATATATCGGTTTTAGCCCGATCACTCAGTAGTGGAAAATCATTAAAAAATTCTTTGATACAAATCAGGATGCGAATTGTCACCAAAATCTAATTCTTTTATCCTTGTGACATACCCAACCACACCACCAAATTTCGTCCGAATCCCTCCACAACTATGAGATATCCTGTGCACAATCAGACAAACAGACAGGCAAACAGACAGGCTTGAAAACAGCCTCCTTCCACCTTTGGTGGCAGAGGTAATAAAGTCTCTCCCCCCCCCCCCCAAACAAAATACCATCTTTGGCAAATGGAAGCACGAGCGAGCACTAGACTCCCCCACGTTTTTGGTGTCCTGTTCATTGCAAAGTGTCATTTATATACCATATATGAAGTTCTAGCAGGACATTGACATGAAAGTTTAGGACTTTGGAATGAGAGTTCATAATGTCATTCTCAAAACCTTCCTGAGACACACCTTTATGTCAGCTACTGAATTCCAGCAGACCACCATTGGTACCCTGAATATTCTGGAAATAAAATGTAATCTGACTCTGTTTGCCAGTGATTTTGGACATACATATATGTATCAAGAGGGGGAGAAGCTCTGCTTTTATAACCCAAACTTACAACAAAGGAGGAGAACACCTGCTCAATACAAAATTGGCTTGGGGACTCCGGAGTATCCCAAAACACCTGAACCATCGAAGGCAGTACTTTCTTCTACAGAGGAAGCACACACACAAAGGGGACTTGGATTGATCGATCGCAATCAACTAACAGCACAGCTCCATTATGTCCAAGCCCAATTGAATGAAATGGAATGAGAGGTTTTTTCAGAAAGAAGTGCTTCTGTGTGCAGAAAACCATCAGTTGCACAGAGAAATATCATTTCGAAAGTACCGTCGTCACATTTCTGGAATTGTTGTTGGTTGTACCAATGAACGTTCTGCCTCTGCACTGCAGAGGGTGAAATCCTATTTGAGGTCAACGAGGACACCGTAGTGCCTCAACTACCGTACAGTGTTATATGTGCGGAAGGAACTTACCAGATTCCATCAAACCCGATGGACATTCCAAAGAAGTTTGTAAAGGAGGGAAATGGACAAGGCACCTGTGGATACCTTTCCAAGAAAGATTTTTTGAGAGCCCAGTTTACTTCTCAGGAATTTCGACGAGAATTAAACAGACTCCTCCAAAAGACAAAATACCAACTCACCATATCTCTCCTGAACAGCAACTCACAGAAAACATAACCATTTCAAGGCACGGATAACAATTCTAACAAGAAGAAGCTCTTTATTACCATCGCCAGAGGAGAGGGTATTTTGCATTTGGGTCCATTTGTTTGGCCGTCTGTCTGTCTGTTTGTCCGTACAGAATAAATATGCCTTTCTCTGCAGCCGTTGGTCCGATTGAGAGGATATTTTCACCATAGGCGCACCTCCTCCTCCTCCTCCTCGTCTATATTTATTTAATGATAATTATCACGCCATAGGTCACGTGGTATGGGTTCCATCTTGGAAAACCTGAAAAGCTTTGCACCTCTATATCTCCGAAAGCACTGTGTAGAAAAAAACTAAGACATGGCTCATTGTAAAGAACTCTACATGGGGATTAACATGTGTCAATGATGATGTCACAGGTGCCTCTATTATGACGTCATAATTCGACAAGTCCAAAAATTCAGCCGATCAGGATTAAATTTCTTGAGCGTCATCCAGTGATAAATTGGTTGAGAAAAAATAATAATGACGTCATCGGTCACGTGGTTCGGCCGACATTTTTTTTTTTAACACAAAAGCCTTAAGAATCACTGAAAGTCCTTTTTCTCTGCAACAACTAAATAAATCGAAGCAAAACATTACATGCATGATAGCATACCCATGACGAACAAAAAGTTCCACAACCATGACGTCATCGGTCCCATGCTTTGGCAGCTATGATTTTTTGAAGAATAAACATTTAAAAAGCCACTCCTCCAGAATGGCTAAACAGATCGAATGGAAACTTCACACATATGTTCCCCATGCGTTGGGGATACCAACTTGTCCTTTAATAATTCATGTCACATGGTTTGGCGGCCATGTTGGATTGAAAGAAAATCGTTAAAAAAATTATATCTCTTGAACCGCTTCATTGATTGATGTGAAACCTCAAAGTAATGTAGTAGTCATACAGCGGAATACATATTTAAAATTTCAACATGATTGGTCTTACGGTCTGGCAGCCAGAAGTTGTTATTGTTTGAAGAAGAAGAAACTCTACGCTATTATCTTCTCCATCCATGTAAGTTTTCAATAAATCTATTAATTATGTATTGTTTGAAGTCCGTGGCATCCTGTCTATTAATGGTGGTTGGCGGTTCGTGTGCAGCTACCCGGCTGCTGGTTGCATCATTTTTCTGTGGCTGTCGCTGATGCAATGCCTCTCTATAGCCAGTTATCCAGTACTCATTTTACCGAACTCGGAAGGATGACAGGCTGAGTCAACCCCACTTGGCATTAATTCAACGGGATTACGAACTCAGGACCTTAGGATCCCAAGCCCACCACCCTAACAATTAGGCCAACACCAGATGATTGTCTATTAAATAGGTACATCGATTAATTATGTACTATCGGGATGTACCTTGCGACACTTTGGACTGCTTAGACCCATTGGACCTTTGAAGAACCTTTAAGACCCCCCAAAGACCCTTAAGACCACCAAGACCCCCAAGATACCCTGAATACCCTTAAATACCATGAAGAACCAGTATATATATACAATAGTGAATTCAGTTTTATAAAAAGGACGTCACGCGTGTCTGATGAAAGTGGGGTTGTACAAAATAATGGAAAAATGTACAAAAACACCCCACAAAATATACCACGCAAACACGTCCTGGCGAGGGTCTGCAATCTCTGATTGCTCTTTCTTGTTAATAATATGTAATAAAATTATTATTGGGGGAGAGGGGACGGGTGAAAATGAACACTTCCGAACTACACTGAACACATCCACCCCTCCCCACACCTTTCTCGCCTCACCCCACACAACCTTCCAGCCCACACACCCACACACTCCACCCATCCATGCCATACACACTACACCCATGCACCCCAAGCTCTCCACACATCCATCCCACACTCTCCATAAATCTAGCTCACACTCCCCACCCATCCAGCCCACACTCTCCACACATCCACCCCACACTCTCCATAAATCTAGCTCACACTCCCCACCCATCCAGCCGACACACTCCACACATCCAGCCCACACTCTCCACACATCCACCTCACAATCTCCACCCTTATACACCACATTCTCCACCTATACACCCCACACTCCCACTACCATCTCTTGTTCTACCATCCCTATTGGGGAAGTTTTTTTGAAAAACCACTTGGCTGTATATCAAATTTTCCTTCATGGTTTCGTGTTACACTGTCTTGTTGAAAAATAATATAAGTTAGATGCCTCAAAAGGTTTTGCATTACCTTCATAGTGACTGCAAAAGCTTCTTCAATTTTTAACTTGATACTTTGTGCTGCTATCCTTTTACGATAACACTTTGTGCACACCCAGTCTGAGAAATGAGCATTTCGTTTTGGAATTGAGAGTTACATTGAAATGTGTCCAAATCCAATTTTCATGTTTCATCCTAACAATGAAAATGGCTATGGCAGCTCGTCTGCTAGCCAGGTACCCGGTGTGTTTGACTCTATAAAGCATTACACTGAATGGCGAATCCTCGCCCAGTGGCTGTGAACGCTCGTCAGTGGCAGAGTGCCCTCGCTGTGCGATTTGCCTGCGGAAATAGGCAGTAAGCTTTTTGTGCAATCTGTGCAGGCCTGCTGGGATGAGATCCGCTTGTTGTGCTCTGGGGTCCAATCTGTCATCGACCATATGCTCCGCATAAGTCTGCATCATGAAGTTCCACTGCACGGTGGCACGAGCCGTTTGCTGAGCAGTAGCATTTTCCAGGCCTCCATGTGGCCTGCATTCTAGCATTTGAAAGAAATCAACCCAGGAGCATTGTGGGAAGGACCATGACTGTGCAGCCAATGACCAGGGAATAGCTCTGGTTGGAAAGAGCTACCTTTGCCAGCGTTTGCTAGGAGATTTGAAAAGCTTGCTTCCTATCTTAATGTCCCGATCCTTAATCTCGCTGGTGGCCTCTGTTTATGCTCAGCAATCCAGAAAGCTATAATCATCAGATAAATGATTCCCTGAGTCTGCAATCCCACTGCCATTTTCTCTTCATTGCTTAAGTTCGTGGATCCTCTGTTCAGGGCTGTATAAAGGCTTGTTCAGCTGGTGATTGACCTGCTCTGGCATTGTGCCCAGAAGTGGCATTTTAGAGCACTTCCAACACTCTGCCCATGTATGTGAATTTCCTGTTCCTTTTCCTTGTCTGTTAATCTGTTGACTTGTCACTTCGTCATTAGCTCTTCCATGCATGCTCCTCGACCTCTGCGTAAGGGGAGGGAAGGTGGTGGATGTTACCCTTGCTTTATTAAAATTCGAAATCTACTTCACCAATGCCACCTTTTTATCACTTAAGGGATGGAATCCAAAGTGAAAATAAAAATACAAATAAATCCTGCATTGGAATTTCATGGCAGCTGGAGTGAAAGTAAGGTGACGGCTTTGCTGCAACTCATCGGGCTGTGTTTCCTAGCACATCAACTCTATCTTTATGGATTTGCCATAACTCCACAGGAAATGAAATTTTAATACGGTATATAATATTCTCTCATGAGCAAGGATGACTTGTGGACATCCAACTGGGAAAGTGTAGGTTCTGGGTTCAATTATGATTGCTGTTGAGTCTATGTTATGCATCGCTCCAACATGCCTCATACTGCGATTATTGGTACTATGTCACTTAAAGCAGTGACTTCTATCTCTCATTTGTGTCACTCCAACCAGGACGATGTGGTGAACTTTGCGAGGAAAAGTATAATTATCTGGACTTGTCATGGCTGCAGCCAAATCACCTCCTTCGAGGATATCAGAGCTGCAGAGCTGCAGAGTGAAATATCCAATGCTACAAGTTTCGGACTAACAAAATAAGTAAATAAATATCATATCCACCTGTTGGGTAAATTGGAAAACTTAAAATAGCTGACGAACTTTGTCATTGAATGAGAATGGTGCTGCAACAACCTGTTTTTCTCTGGCCACACATTTATCCCAGAAATGCTTTTTAAAATCTTTTGTTCTGGCCCCTGAGTCATGTGGATGTATTGTGATAATGACAATAATAATAATTAATAACTAGAATAGCACACAAATAAATTCGGCCTTGTCACACACCAAACCTGTCCACCAAGGTTTGTCCGAATCTGGCCATAACATTTTGAGATATCCTGCTCACACACAGAAAGACAGAGAGACAGACAAAGACACAATCAAACAAGAAATATGTCGTGCATAGCACGATACTTGCGAAATTCCAGAAATAAGTTGTTGACTTTTGGCCTATGATGACCTTTTAGCCTATGTTAACCTCAAAAATAATTGGTGGTTGAATTGAGTGACCAGATATGCAAATCCTCTTCAAATTTCAAGTCAATTGGATGAAAATTGAGGATTTTAGAAATTCCACCTTAAGTTGTTGACCTTTGACTTATATTGACCTTTTAGCCTATGTTGACCTTTTAGCCGATGTTGACCTCAAAAATAATTGATGGTTGAATTCAGTGATGTGATATGTAAATCCTCTTCAAATTTCAAGTCAATCGGATGAAAATTGAGGATTATAGGAATTTGACAGTTGTTGACCTTTTGGCCTATGTTTGACCCTTTGACCTAAAAAAAAATGGACTTCTTGCTTATGGTGAACTCTACAATTTGGTGAAGTTTCATAAAGATTGGTTTGATATCGTGACCTGTGGGCGATTGACATACAGACAAACAGACAGAATAATGCACAAGACCAATCAATATTACCTCGGACCCCGCTATTCGCGGGGATCCTTTTTCTGGAAAATCTGCAAATAGTGAAACCCATGAATAGGGGCGCATTTTTCAATGGAAAAATGGTGGATAGGTTCCCGAGTCACGAAAATCTGCGAATAGGGAGGACCAAACCATGAATAGAGGAAAAATCCGCGAATGGAGAGGCAAATCCCACGAATATCGACGATAATCCGCGAAAGTTTTATAAACACCGTTTGTGAAGCTAACGGCTCTTGAAACAAATAATTTTTGCACCCCTGAAAAACCGCGAATTCGCCGAATACGGCCGAAAATAGGAAAACAAGAGAAAAATGACCACAGTGTGGTCACCAGCTGCGACGTGGAAAATCATGAGGATATCTGTTGCAATATGTGCTACCAAATTCGACCAGTCATTAAATTATACGCATGCACTCGCGTCTTTTTGTCTTTCAGTTCTGGTCTTGTCCTTTGTTTTGCGACGCAACATGCTTCATCAACTGATTACATACAGTCACGTGAAAAAGTAAGTACACCCCATGTAAAGTTTTGACTTTTTCAACATATTTCAACATACAGATATTTGATCTTCATTTCAACAATATTGATAGATAAAGGTGATATAATATAACAAATATCATGAAACATTTACATTTTGTAGTCCATTGTATAATTTAAATAAACATAAATGCAAATTTCGCATGTGGAAAGAGTAAGTACACCCTTGGCTCTAATAGGTGGTATTGCCCCCTTTGGCAGAAACAACCTCAAGTAGGCGTTTCTTATAACTGTCTACCAGTCTCTGACATCGACTGGGAGAAATTTTTGCCCACTCCTCCATGCAGAATTCTTTCAGCTGTGCGATGTTTGAGTGGTTTCTTGCATGCACAGCTCGTTTCAAATCCCCCCACAACATCTCAATGGGATTTAGATCCGGTCTTTGACTTGGCCATTCCAGAACCCTCCATTTCTTTCTTTTCAGCCATTCCTTGGTGGATTTACTGGTATTTTTAGGGTCATTGTCATGTTGCAAGGTCCACCTTCGGTTGAGCTTCAACTTTCCGACAGATGGCCTCACATTATCCTCAAGCACCCTCTGGTACAATGAAGAATTCATAGTGGATTATATGATGGTGAGCTGTCCAGGCCCTGATGCAGCAAAGCTGCCCCAAACCATAATATTTCCACCACCATGCTTTGCAGTTGGTATCAGGTTCTTGTGGTCAAATGCTGTCTTTTGTTTTTGCCAAACATGTCTTCCGGTACTGTGGCCAAATAGCTCTACCTTCGACTCATCTGTCCAGAGCACATTGTTCCAGAAGTGCTGGTCTTTGTCTAGGTGTTCATTGGCAAACTTTAGTCTTGCCTTGATGTTCTTTCTGGACAGCAAAGGTTTCCTCCTGGCACACCTCCCATGTAGATCAAATTTGTGCAGCCTCTTTCTAATGGTAGACTCGTGCACTTTGACATCAACAGTCGCAAGCCAACCTGTAGGTCCCGTGATGACATTCTGGGTTGTTAGAGACTTCTTTCAGCATCTTGCTGTCTGCTCTCGGGCTGAACTTGCTGGGGTGGCCTGGCCTGAACAAGTTGGCAGTTGTTTGAATTCCTCTCCACTTGTAGATGATCTTCCGGACAGGCGAATGATTGATTTCAAATTGTTTGGAGATCTTTTTAAATCCCTTCCCAGACTTGTAGGCATCTATAACCTTCTTTCTGAAGGCCTCAGAGAGCTCTTTTGATCTCAGTATGGTGACGCCGCACACTTCAACAACAAAGAGCAAACCAAACTAAATGTCTGAGGTTTAAATAAGACAGGTTCCTCCAAGATCCTCTCTAACGATGTTCTAATCATTTGCACCTGAGCTGGTGCACCTGATTCTAATTTTAGGTATTTGAAGTCGTGATAAATGTAGGGGTGTACTTACTTTTTCCACATGCGAAATTTGCATTTGTTTATTTAAATTATACAATGTACTACAAAATGTAAATGTTTCATGATATTTTTAATATTATATCACCTTTATCTATCAATATTGTTGAAATGAAGATCAAATAGCTGTATGTTGAAATATGTTGAAAAGTCAAAACTTTACATGGGGTGTACTTACTTTTTTCACGTGATTGTTTCATGTATGGACGTGAATGTTATTTCTGTTAATGTTAATGTTAATTCATTAATGTTATTTATTAATGTTAATTCTGGGTGGCAGAGGGTTAATTTGAAACGGGCTGGGTCAGTAGGGGAAGTCCGGGTGTATGCACATGCGCTATTCAATAATTACACCTAATTTGTGTCAAGTTCTGTGAAACGAGATTGATATGAAAACATTCATGTTGTTTTTGTTGCTAAATTTATTCTGGTTTCTTCAAACAAATCGCGATTTTAGTCCGTGATGTTCTTACCTCATACCAACGTACGTCCAAGTGTATGCGCATGCGCTATTCAAAAAGGCACCCCAACAGCAAGAACAACAACGAAGTCCTCTCATAGAGCTGCTCTTCGCAGCTATAAAGAACCGCAATTTTGCAGAACACGGCCGCGAATAGAAAAAACTCGCGAATTCGAAATAAATGACATTTTTCGTCGAATAGAGAAACAGGTGGCATTTTATCAACTGCGAATACATGGAACACGTGAATAGCGGAATCGCAAATAGCGGGGTCCTACAGGACTTGAAAAATCTTAGATTCTCGCAAGTAATAAACAAAGGTGAGCTGCAGAGCTCAATTGACACAAGCTCAATTGCAGAGGTTACAAGAAAGAGCAATCAGAGATTGCAAACCCTCGCCAGGATGTATTTTCAGTGGTTTTTAATGTTTTTGTGTAAAGTAAGATACGGCGGCCGAACCACGTGACCGATGACGTCATTTTTTTCTACACTAATTTATTCCAAGATTATGCTCAAGAAATTTCATCTGGCTCGGATGAAGTTTTGTACTTGTCGAATTATGATGTCATAATGGAGGCACCTATGACATCATCATTGAATGAATGAATGAATGAATGAATCATTAACATATTTTATTCCCCATGGAGAGTTCTTCACAATGAGCCATGTCGAATTTTTTTCTATGCAGCGCTTTCAGAGATATAGAGGTGCAAATGTTTTCAGTTTTTCCAAGATGGCGGCCGAACCACCTTACCGATGACGTCATCATGTTTTTTTTTCTCCACCAATTTATGCCTACATGAATCTCAAGAAATTTCATCTTGATAGGATGAAGTCTTGTACTTGTCGAATTATGACATAAAGGAGGCACCTATGACGTCATCATTAACATATTTTATTCCCCATGGAGAGTTCTTTACAATGAGCCATGTCTAATTTTTTTCTATTCAGCGCTTTCGGAGATATAGAGGTGCAATTTTTTCGGTTTTTCCAAGATGGCGGCCGAACCACGTGACCTATGACGTTATAATTATCATGAAAAAATTATACAGGTGGAGTTGCACCTATGGTGAAAATTTCTGTGAATCGGACCAACGGTTGCAGAGAAAATCATATTTATTCTGTGCGGACAAACAGACAAACAAACGGACTCAAATGCATTACCCTCTCCTCAGGCAAGGGTCATAAAAATGGTAATGGAGGCCTCTTCTCTGGACAGAGCTTCGGGGTGGTCACGTCGAGTGGAGAAACGTTTCAAGGCTAGAACCAATCCTGCTCCATTGCAGACATGTATGACTGGTAATATTGAAGACTCGAGTGGTAAAAGTACTGAAGTCACAAAATAATACTATGCAAAATTATTACAAACACGGATTGTTACCATACTGTAGATGGAATTCCTGTTCCAACCCACGTTGCCCAAGAATGTGACTCAAGTACTTCTTCCACTCAGGTCTTCAATTTGTTTGGTGTTTTTGTCAACTTGATGCAGGTGGCCGCTTAATACGCTTAAACCCACGACCTTGTAATCCAGGTTTCACTATATGTTGATGCAATTTGTTTTTTGCCAGTTTGCAATTCTCATCTGAGCGCATGATCCTCCAGAAGCCTCCGCAACAGGAGCTCCTCCAAGAGATCACTGAAAATAGGAAATTAAAGACAGCACAAACAATCTTTTTTTTAATGTTATTTACAACAATATTTAGCATTGCAGTGAAAGCAGGTTTTTCGCAACGGAGTCGAAAAGAGCTGCGTTCGATGTCGGCGCATCATTCAGTGCCATTAATGTTTTACTGCGTTATTGCTGTGTTATTTATTGCGTCGTCTACGTACTGGATTAGTAGAAATAATTTAATTTTACAATTGGCTGTAAATAACCGGCTGCTTTTGGTGCCTCGATCCAGAAATCCCTTAAGCTGTTGCTTGTTTCAAACGCGTTTCGACAGTTCGTATGTCACGGCAAGAAAATTAACGAATTTGTAAATCACGGTGGCATCGCGTGTGGCACGGGCTTTTTGCTTTTTGCTTTCGGACAAGTTTGGGACTCGATCAATGATGATATTTTGGAATGGGACGTCCATTTGTTTCACTGCAATTCGTTTAGTCGACCGATGATGCGATCCAGTCCTCCGTTTGGATGTCATTATAGTATTGTCCGTGGGCATTAATGTTGATTAAGATCCTGAGCAACTGTTGTGGAAATACACAAACATTACCAGTGTCTTGACCATACAGCTCTTGCATGGCCCGTTGTGAGGATAAATGGCCGATAATTTCATGATGAGAGACCAAATGCAAACGGGACGTGACTGCCAACTTCCTCTCGGGGTGAAACTATATGCTCCTGATTTCGGCAGCACAATGTGACTTGGAAATGGCAATTTGAACTTGATTTTAAATCCAATTTCAACTTGAATGACCGTGCGGTGGTGTGCCCGCTATGAGATGAGAAACCTAGCTCCCGGCACCGGCATTGAGATGATGGGATCAAACAACCGACTAGATAAACACGCTCCTGATGCTGACATCATATCACACATCCTGGCTTTGTAGCATGATGCAAATTGCAAATGGAGTTTGGACTTGATGAGGTCTTTACCACTGCGTACCGTTCCGTCATGGCTAGTGATGTTATGTCCTACTCTGACATGGTATTACGGAGCTGGAACAATGCTTCAATGGTGGTACTCACTGCGATGAGTACTTCGTTGTATAATCCTGGATCAAGATCTGTAACGAAGATGTGGTGACACTGACGTAATCGTCATGTCCAGTGGCGGCAGATCCAGGATCGATTCCCTCGGTGACCCTTGGACCAAAGTCACCTTCCAGTGTGTAACATTTCCGAGCTGCGATGCAGGAAATATTTTCAAATGCAATCAATTGCTGATTCGCCAAGGGTCGCCAAGACGAGAGGTCACCAAGGACCTGGATCATCCGGCAATACAAACATAATGTGATCGTCATGTGAACTGTCATTGCAAAATCCGTAGATATCATTTCACGTTTTATGACATCAAGCATCCAAGCCATGCTTCTGATCCTTGGAATTCCATGAAAACTACATCAATACTTTGTCTGGTTCTGAAGCGGAAAGCAACAATCTCTGGATCCTCTCAAATGTATTGAACGCTGCAGCACAAATCCTTGAGGAATTGCCTTATTTCCCAACACATACTGCCTTATGGGTCTTCTGCACAATACACGTGACGTCATTTGAGTGTGATAGGACAGTCGTTGAAAGACATTACTGCCCATGGCAATGGAAGAGGAGAGTACGAATGGACTCTTGCTCCTGCACGTTCACCATGGAAATTAGCTAAATGTCGAGGCCATCATTGATGAGTTTGCAAGGTGCCGCCCATATAGGATGGAGCTTATCCACAAAGCAAAGGAGAGTTGTAAATTATCAGACTACAAGAGTAAGCATCATGTCTTCCACCAATCATGTCTGGGATGCAACGTATTTTTCAACATTGGAGAGCATCATCCAGTCGTTGACTTAGAATGAACTTATAATTCGCCTCTATGCTTCAAAAGTACAGTCACAGGTATCCCTTGGTAACCATTGGAGCCAATTAATGAACACCTTTATCACTTAGAAACGTTGTAGCATGGTCTTCAGGATGATATTTCCTGCAGCCGAAAGCGGTTGTTTGAACTTGGAGAATAACTAATAGAAACTTTAAGTCATCCAAAGTTAATCGTTGACAATATTACTACATCTCATCCAAGTTCTATACTGTGCATTAATTAAATAATGAAATAGGGCTTGAGTTTCCAGAGGGGAAGGGGCACCTGCTACCTCAAGATCTTTCCACACACTGTGGCTTTGCCACAACTAATGAAAGATACTTTTGCGCAGGAGAAGGCCATTTGGCACATCCTGCCTGCGCTACACCAATCCCAGAAACCATCACCCATCCACATACAAGCTACCTGCAGGTCTTGTCAATACACCTGCACCCCACTATCTTTAATGCAGCCAGGTACCTATTTTTCCAATTTAAACCGATCTACCACCTCTGCTGCCATCACCTTTCCAGGGAGACCATTCCATGCATTAACCACTGTCGGATTTAAAGACCCATATCTCAAAAATATCCTAATACTCATCTCCTTTACCCTCAAGCTATGCCCCCCTGGTCTTAACACTGTCTACTCTGTTGAGAAACTGTACTACACTTATATTGTCCACACCCTTCATTATTTTAAACATCTCTATCAGATCCTCTCCCACTCACCTACTTCCCAATGTAAAAAGTCCTGTTTCCTTCAAACATTCCTCATAGCTCTGTCTAGCTAGGCCTGGAATCAAGCTAGTGTCCCTACACTGTATCCTCTCTACTGCAGCTGTCTTTCCTCAGATATGTTGATCAAAACTGTACACTATATTCTGGACTAGCAGGGGTAGCAGGCGTTGCTCGTGGGGCGGGGGGGGGGGGTGGGGGGACTGAGAAGGGGAGCAGGAGAACCGTAGGGGTGGAGGGCAGGCGAAAACTGATAAGTGGGCAGGAAAACTGACAGGGCAGAGGGCAGGAGAGTCAATGGGGGCAGGGGGCAGGAGAGTCAATGGGGACAGGAGAGTCAATGGGGGCAGGGGGCATGAGAGTCAATGGGGGCAGGGGGCATGAGAGTCAATGGGGGCAGGGGGCATGAGAGTCAATGGGGACAGGAGAGTCAATGGGGACAGGAGGCAGGAGAGTCAATGGGGGCAGGAGAGTCAATGGGGGCAGGGGGAATGAGAGTCAATGGGGACAGGAGAGTCAATGGGGACAGGGGGCATGAGAGTCAATGGGGACAGGAGAGTCAATGGGGGCAGGGGGCATGAGAGTCAATGGGGACAGGAGAGTCAATGGGGACAGGAGGCAGGAGAGTCAATGGGGACAGGAGAGTCAATGGGGGCAGGGGGCATGAGAGTCAATGGGGACAGGAGAGTCAATGGGGACAGGAGGCAGGAGAGTCAATGGGGGCAGGAGAGTCAATGGGGGCAGGGGGCATGAGAGCCACTGGGGACAGGGGGCAGGAGAGTCAATGGGGGCAGGAGGCAGGAGAACCACTGGGGACAGGGGGCAGGAGAGCCACTGGGGACAGGAGGCAGGAGAGCCACTGGGGACAGGGGGCAGGAGAGTCAATGAGGACAGGAGGCAGAAGTGCCACTGGGGACAGGAGGCAGGAGTGTCAATGGGGACAGCAGGCAGGAGAGCCACTGGGGACAGGAGGCAGGAGAGCCACTGGGGACAGGGGGCAGGAGAGCCACTGGGGACAGGGGGCAGGAGAGCCACTGGGGACAGGGGGCAGGAGAGTCAATGGGGACAGGAGGCAGGAGAGCCACTGGGGACAGGGGGCAGGAGAGTCAATGGGGGCAGGAGGCAGGAGAGCCACTGGGGACAGGGGGCAGGAGAGTCAATGGGGACAGGAGGCAGGAGTGTCAATGGGGACAGGAGGCAGGAGAGCCACTGGGGACAGGAGACAGGAGAGCCACTGGGGACAGGGGGCAGGAGAGCCACTGGGGACAGGGGGCAGGAGAGTCAATGGGGACAGGAGGCAGGAGAGCCACTGGGGACAGGGGGCAGGAGAGTCAATGGGGGCAGGAGGCAGGAGAGCCACTGGGGACAGGGGGCAGGAGAGTCAATGGGGACAGGAGGCAGGAGAGCCACTGGGGACAGGAAGCAGGAGAGCCACTGGGGACAGGAAGCAGGAGAGTCAATGGGGACAGGAGGCAGGAGAGCCACTGGGGACAGAAGGCAGGAGAGTCAATGGGGGCAGGGGGCAGGAGAGCCACTGGGGACAGGGGGCAGGAGATTCAATGGGGGCAGGGGGCATGAGAGCCACTGGGGACAGGGGGCAGGAGAGTCAATGGGGGCAGAGGGCAGAGGGCAGGAGAGCCACTGGGGACAGGGGGCAGGAGATTCATTGGGGGCAGAGGGCAGGAGAGCCACTGGGGACAGGGGGCAGGAGAGTCAATGGGGACAGAGGACAGGAGAATCACTGGGGACAGGGGGCAGGAGAGTCAATGGGGGCAGGGGGAATGAGAGCCACTGGGGACAGGGGGCAGGAGAGTCAATGGGGGCAGAGTACAGGAGAATCACTGGGGACAGGGGGCAGGAGAGTCAATGGGGGCAGGGGGCATGAGAGCCACTGGGGACAGGGGGCAGGAGAGTCAATGGTGGCAGAGGGCAGGAGAGCCACTGGGGACAGGGGGCAGGAGATTCAATGGGGGCAGAGGGCAGGAGAGCCACTGGGGGCAGGGGGCAGGAGATTCAATGGGGGCAGAGGTCAGGAGAGTCAATGGGGGCAGAGGACAGGAGAGCCACTGGGGGCAGGGGGCAGGAGAGTCAATGGGGGCAGAGGGCAGGAGAGCCACTGGGGGCAGGGGTCAGGAGAATCACTGGGGACAGGGCGCAGGAGAGTCAATGGGGGCAGAGGGCAGGAGAGCCACTGGGGACAGGGAGCAGGAGATTCAATGGGGGCATAGGGCAGGAGAATCACCCGGGCAGGGGGCAGGAGAGTCAATGGGGGCAGAGGGCAGGAGAATCACCCGGGCAGAGGGCAGGAGAATCACCCGGGCAGGGGGCAGGAGAGCCGGTGGGCCAAGGCGGGACAATACACTTGTCAAAGTACATTTTAAGCTTCGGAAACAGACAACACAATGAAGTCACTCATAAAAATATATTTTTCTTCACAACAATGCCCTTCAAAATACACATCTCAGCCAAGCAACAGAATTTTCAAGTTGCACACTTCCGAACCGGGGAAGAAACGGCACCCTATGACCATCACCCTATCCGAGAAGGAAGACGCCACCTGGAGCGACACACCCAGCGGGACATCCAGCACACCCCAATGGGCCTTCACAAAACGATCCAAAGAGTGCATCATACCACCTCCGAAGTATGGTCAAGTTGGAGGGAGTGGGAGTGGGGGGTGGGAGGGGGGGGAGGTGGGGCACTGATGGTAGAAAATGCTCGAACAAAGTCCACCCCAGAGAATGCCAAAGGAGACTCCTCCTTTTCTATAACATCCACAACCATTGCTCCCACGTTCCCATCGGGTTGGCCAGAGGGAAGTCCCCGGCCCAAGTCTCGCTTGAACTGGCCAGAGCAAGTCCCTCACAAACACACTGATAATACATGAACACTTCGGTGTGTCCTCTTTTTAAGAAAGTTCATATATGGTGCCCCTTTTTTCACGAGCTGGCTGGGGCAAGTCTTTCACGAGTGTACATTGGTGGTGCATCCGAGCCATTGTCTGCAGACAGGAGGCTTTGTCGAATGGATGAAATGGTCTGGACAGGGGAAAACAAAATGGCGGAATACGGCGGAGGGTTTAAAAGTTTTAACTCTGATGGGATTGAAGCAGGGCAAGGATTGTGGCAATCTTCATCCTGATGATGCAGCACTTACACGGAAGGAAGGAAGGAAGGAAGGAAGGAAGGCACTCACTTCAGAAGGGAGGGATCTTGATAGGGCAGCGTGGTTTTCACACAAGTCTCACGCTTCTGAGCTTGGAGGTGCGAGGTGGAGAAGGTGGAGGACTTGAGTTTCCCTTTGGGAGGGGATGGGAAGGGGTGACGTTGAGGCCACACACACAAACTGCCACAATATAATTTTGAATTTAATTTGGCAATATCATCAAAACCATAACTCTCCCAGACACACAACAAGCCCTCAACTGAACTACCAACCTCCTTTATGGTACCTTATGAAAAGCCTTCTGAAAGTCCAGATACAGTAGGTGCGCTGCACATCCCTCATCCATCATGATCTCCCTTTGGTGAATCCATGCTGACCACCTTTAATTAGTTTGAGGTTATTCAAATGTTTCCCTATCCATTCCTTAATGTCTTCAACACCTATCCCACCTCTGAAGTCAAACAATCAGGTATATAGTTTCCCAATTCTTCTCTGGAACCTTTCTTAAATATCAGTTACATTCGCTACTCTCTTATCCTATGGTACCTGTCTTCGACATAGCAAGGTGAACTTTCCCTGAGAATGTCCTGGACTTCCCATTCAGGGCCCCCATGACACTTGAAACGAGCCTCATCTCCAGGTCACAGCTTTGCTCTTCCGGTGCCACCTACCCATGAGCTCTCTGAAAGCTTTGGCCACAACATCCGGGGAGATTCACATCCTTAGACTTACTGATAGGGGTTTGTGGAGTGGGGGAAGCTGTGACCTGTAGATGTTTTTGATATACGGTTTGGGACATTGTGACGATCAATATTTTACTTTCACTCTTTTCGGGAAGCTGTCCCCATAAAATGTTTCAATGGCCGACCTGCTTACCTTTAGTGATACAAACCTCGTTACCATCTGAGTTTGACTTATTTGTGATGAAGTTTGCTTGTGAAATCAATATTTGACAGAGACGATGGAGTGTTTCCCCAAGTTGGTCCTCCGTGTTTTTAATGGTAATTAAACGCGTGTGTGTGTGTGTGTGTGTGTGTGTGTGTGTGTGTGTGTGTGTGTGTGTGTGTGTGTGTGTGTGTGTGTGTGTGTGTGTGTGTGTGTGTGTGTGTGTGTGTGTGTGTGTGTGTGTGTACAATCATCACTGATAAACCAAACTCTGTTCCTATCTTTTACATGATCATGATGAATCTAAACGGAAAAGGATAAATCAAATACTGTACACAGATATTTAAATGAAGGAGGGCAGACCTGTGCAAGGTGACCAGTGGGTGTGGGGAGTGAGGGATGGAGGACGAGGGTGTTTGTGAGCGGAGGGGAGGGGTGGGAGGAGTAAAAAGGCATTGAACTGACATTGAGATAGTGGGGCCACATTTATACCCAATAAGCAAGGGAATGGATGAACAGAAAAATGGAGCGAGCATGGAAGGAAGTTGGTTAGTTGGGGTTAATGAGGGTAATAAAAGGTTGTCGGTAAAGATGTGGAATGAGATGAGAGGCCGGGGAAACACCTGCTTGAAAGAGGGGAGAGTGGGGCATCGAGACGAGGACGACGATGTGTGTATATATACAGGGTGTTTCAAAAAGAGTGATACAACTTTAAACGTTTATTTACAAAGAAACAGAAACCTCAGGAACGTGAACCAAACATTTCTTGATGATCAAACATCACTGATCTGAGTTAGTGAGAGGCCAAGGTGTAAAATTGGCATTTACGCAAAATCCTTGTAATTGACGTTCTCGATGTGTGCCCTCTGCAGTTCAGACAGGCATCGATCCTGACTCCAAAGTTCTGTCCAAATTTCCTGTAGGTTTCAAGTGGCACTGCCTGGAGGCAGTCTGTCACCTCCTGCTTCAGATCATCCAGTGTGGCAGGGCGGTTGACATAGACAGAGTGGTACTCAGGGCAACGAGGTGGTTTCTGAAGAGCGCTGCAGGAAAGTGATGGTGTCACCAGCTGTATGCGGGGGTGCGCCATCCTGCATAAACCAGGTCATGCTGAGCTGGTTTGGGATGACCTTTTGGGCTAGATCATTATGGAACTTCTGGAGCACGGCCTGGTAGCGCTCACCGTTGATCATCACCGTCCTGCTATTGTCATTCTCAAACCAGTAAGGCCCTAGCATCCCCATCTGGCATTGAAGATGCAGAAGCATGTGACCTTAGGCCCTTTCAGGTACCTCTCAGTGATCTCCTCAGGTGGTTCTGCCCCCCAGAAAATGTTGTTGTGGTTGTTGATTTCGTCTCATACCACAGAGCCACCACTTTTGTCTTCTGCTCCACTGTCAATGGCATAGTTGAGCTACGGAGCTAGAAATCCCAGGGAACAAACACCGCGATAACATCACCAAACCCTGAAAAGGAAAACGGTATAGGTCAAAACATAAAGAAATGGCAGGAAGTCAAAGTTGTATCAATCTTTTTGAAACACCCTGTATATATTATATACATGTCGAAACATTTGTAGCTCAGGATTTATATTGTAGCCCAGCAGATATGTGAAAAAATTGTGCTTTTGGTGATACAAGCATGAAATTTTGAACACTGATAGAGCATACTACTAGGAAGATTTTTGGATATAGGGGCATTCAAATCTTTTCCTAGGGACAAAATGGCGGCCATTTTAAAAATGGCCGTTTACGGATAATAAGATACACAGTACCGATGTCTATAAAACTAGATTTACTTATTGCTCAAGCACACCTATGATGTTTTTTTCACGTAAACAGGTTGTAAGATCATAATTAAATGTCAACAAACTCACATAACATTTATTTGGTCCTTATTCTTTACAAAAATAATTACTTTTTGAGCTATTTTGAGCAAACTCCAGAAACACAATGGAAATGAAGTGAAAATGCCACATTAACGCTGTGGAAGTGACTTTCACTATAAAACAGTCTACAAAACAGTCTTCCACATGTTTGTGTATATGTAACAGGTGTGTTATTCCTCCTGTATACTATCGTGTGCACTCCCCTGCACAGTGACACAGAGCTGAGCACTGGAGTGCGGCCTTAACACACTTGCACTGTTTCCTGCAACCCTTCTTGCATCCACATCTAATCAATTGTCGGCATGCCTCAGTTGCCTCTGTGAGGGTTGTCCAATATATCCCCCAGCTGTTATTACTCTGTTTCCAACCCCATTCACTTGGCGATGGGAGCTCAGGTGCGCAAATCATCATCTGGCCCCAACAAAAGCCGGCTTGGTAGGCAGCTCTCTTGATGTGTTGTCTGAGGGCTTCTTGCGTTGGTGGGATAGCCTCTATTGATCTACCAGTCTGGGTGAAGAGATGCTTGCGGGCATCGTTAACATGTTCCTGGCTGCTTGTTCGATCGTAGAGCAGAACAACAAAACGCTCCAGTGGATCCATGTTGTCATTTGCAGTTGAAATGGTTGGTGTGGCAGCCAGTGCGCAGAAAGCTGAGGTGACCTCATCATAGGCTTTCCATGTTTCCCATGCTGTTTTCTTCCCCCTTCCGCCGAAGCAGGACACGGTGTCACACCCAGTGAAGGCGTGGAAGAATGGCAACCCTCGGCACTTGTTTGGTCCCAGTGCCACAGCCATCTCGTGAGCTGCCAAGTGCCTGAAATTCTTCCCTGTGCCAAAAGCAACCCAGAGTTCATCGATGTCAAGATATCCAGTTGCTGCCACTGCAAGGATCAAAACATCTGTGTCCACTGTGCGGATTGACACCTTGGTATAGCCCTGTCTGACTGCATCTTGGACATGGAGTAGTATCCTTGTATCTGCCTCCTCGTGACTACACGGGGAAAGACCAGTAACATCTCGTGGCTGTGTACAAAAAACTTCTTTGTGGTTTGTGGTGACGATTTGCTTGTCAGTCTCAATGTTTGCTATCCTCGTTGCTAGAAAGTCAAACAACTCCACCTTGTTCTCGTCTATGCGAAGGAAGGCCTGCCAGTTTCGAGGGATGGAACTAGATGGCTCAACTCGTCTCCTGGTGCCTTTACCCCTCGTCTTCCTGGTGTCGGCTTTCAAACTGTCTGGGAAATATTCATCCCAGATAATATCAACCCTGCTCTTATTTTGTATCTGAGATGTGATGTATGGCAAGAATACTAGTGATGCATACTCAGAGAAGGTCTTCGCATTACGAGGTGCCAGCATGTTCACGATGGCTGCTCCATCCAGGATCATGACTTCAACAGGGGGGCTTACATCATCATTTTCCCGTGAGGTGATCAGATCTTCTAAGCACCCAACCAGATCAGACTTGGTTCCAAGCCGGATTTTGCCCATTTGTGACAATGCAGGGGGACAAGCTTGGTTTTCATGTGCAAAGAATTCATCAAGATCTCCATTCCGTGTCTGGGATGCAATAAACAGCCTGGAGAACAGAACGCAGTCATTCTTCAGAGATACCACCTTCAACTCTGTTCTTGACTTCTCTCTGACTGGGGGTCGGCTGAAGAGAGGGAGATTGTTTCTTTTTATTGGGTTTGTCTGAAGGCTTTGTCTGATGGCTTGTCTTGTCTGAAGGATAGGCTTTGTCTGATGTACAAGCCTCTCGTTCACATATGTGTCATACTGTTCTTTTCCCAGCTTCTCGATCTGGTAAAGGGTGTTGATGACTGCTGGGTCTGCCAGGTCTCTGCTGTCTAGCACCAAGAGATCTTTGCTGTCATCACAGAATGGGTTCCCCATCTCTCCTATGACACGGGTGAGTGCTCACACATCTCGAGCAAAGGCTACCTGCGTGTGCTTTGTCTGTTCATGGTGTTTTAGTTCAGTTTTCCTAATTCTTTTTTCTGTTGTGGCCTCGAACTTATAGATCAGTTTGGCCATCTCTGGACCAGACACCATCCATCGGCGCAAAGCTGCAGCATTCTCCGTAAGACCTACAGCCCCTCCATCACCTTTCACCAATGCATTATTTTGCTCGTGTGCCTGGTCTAAGGCTATGGCAGAGAATGCACGTGTAGTCTTCTTCATGGTGAAGTTTCCTGCCAGAAACTGTGCGTATACAGTTGGATGCTTTGTTGCAAGTGTCACCATGTCGCGCAAGTGAACTGGGATCCACCTGGCATAGTTTGTATGTCCCAAGGCGAAGAACCATGGTACAAGCTTGGTCAGAGCATCAGTGTACAGTTGGAAGTTTCCTTCACGGACGGATCTCACATAGATCAGGACTGCCAGTTCTAGCTGCATAATTAGGAACCAGAACTGAAACTGTGGACTTGCATTGGCTTGTTCACCGCACCAGTCATCTAGTGGTATCGTATCCTGTCCCTCATCTAGTCCACTGGTGTACTGGCTGTAGGCTTCCTTCAGGAGAAGATAGAGAGTACTGGCTGTGACTTGGTGTGCTCGTCGTGTGCGTGTCACATGGGTCACTTTCAGGAAGGAATCAGCAGTACCACTTGTAGCAACCCCTGCAAGCATCAGAACGCCTGTCCACCCACTGCTATCCAGAAGGTCACCGAGGGTTTTCCATGCTGCCATCTCAATATGGAGTCCACCAAAGACCATGACGAAGTGATCTTCTCCGTGTGTTTCTGGCCATCTCCATTGGATCTGTTTGGCAAGTGTGTACAGTGGCTGATCAAGTGTGATTACAGGGATCTGACCTGGATTCAGAATATCGATTGCTTTCTTGATGACATCCATGGAGTGACGAATCATTGCCACAGATTTTGCCTGGTCATAGAAGAGAGGCAGCAATGAAGTTAAGGCCACACTACACTCTGGTTCTTCTGGAATAGACTGCTTGCTGGCATGGTATCCAGCCCATGATACTGTCTCGTCTCCCTTAAGTGGTGTGTCAGATAGCACTGTCTTCTCCATCTGCTCCAGCCACCTGTCAAAATGCAAGATAATGAACACAATTAAGAACAAACAAGTCCACACAAGTTAACAAGTCTTGGTTATTTAGGTACACATATAACTGTCCACAGTTCAAACACAATAATCAGTTACCTGTACTCAATCTGCATTGCTTCAGGGATGAGTTAGCAGTTGCTTTTGTTGGGACCCGCTAGCTTGGGTACAGGTGGGTCACATTTACCCAGAACAACAGGAGGTACGATGGTGTATGACTGTGGCAGGTGTGCATCTGTTGTTGATGTGTCATCTGGGTTTACCCGTTGAACTCCACGGCTATCGCTATTTGGGTGCTGGAAAAGTGAAATGCCAGTGCCATGGAAGGAGTCGTGGGCACTTGTTGAACTGGGGTTATGATCAATGTTATCCACTGCCCCAGTTGTGAAGAGGTCACTTTTTAGCTCAGGGGGGCAAACTGTACCCTCATTTTGGAAGAAACGGCAGATTCTGTTCCCCAAGTCCGTGGAGATGCTAAGCACCCTGTCATGGGAGATCGAGAGACCCAGGTTGAACATAGTATCAACCAGGTCTCTTTTTCGAGTCTTTGTGTGGATAAGGGTGCCCAGGTACACAGGCAGGGGAGTCTCCCGATTGTGACTGTGCCTCGTGGACGTGGTAGTACTGCTACTCTCTCTGCGGCGTGAGTAACTGTTGAACATAAGGAGTTGTGAGATTGTGAGAGTAGGTGTTGATACCGACGAGTGGCTTGACTGCTCTTGGATGTTAGGACCATTCAAGATCATAGAAACTAGTGATACAAGCGAATTAGGTACCGAATGTTCTTGGCAGTGGGCTTCAAATGAACCACTAAATGTTGAGTTCATTTTCAACATGTCTCTACGAACTATATTTGCGGCTCTAGCAAGACAAACTCCATCACTGTCAGTGTCGTGATCACATGCCTTCTGAAGGGCTGAGCCAACATCCTGGTTGAAAGCAAGCAGAATATCTCGACCGGACATGTGCTCCTCTAGGTCTGGAAAATATGTCATGATTCGATCTTTGAGTTTGGTGGAGTGGACACGCCTGGTCAAGACTGTTCCAAGCTGTTCCAGCCTGGTGGTGTATAGTCTTGCTAGGTCTACCAGCTTGAACACTGGTGTCACAAGAGCATCTGTGCGGGCATCATCGATGTAGGACACTAGCTCGCCAAGTGCTATACCGTGATTGATATCATCTTGTTCATTCAGTGTTGTGCTTGTGGCCCTTGCTTTGTTATAAAGTGACACCAGACACTTCACGTGGTACTGTGCATCTTGTGCTATAAGGTCACCTGCACTCAGTTTAGCAAGAAGTGCCTGATCTCCTAGTTTCAGGGCAGCTGTCCTGACATGTTTATCGAGGTCGAAGGTGGAAGCTTTTCGCAGAGAATTAGTACCCGCTGGTTTGTCACAAAAGAAACACTTTTCAGGCTGTGGCTGTGTGTGGTCTACATGTACTCTGTGACGGGTGTACTTTCTTGAGACACTTGCGGTTTCTTCACTAGACGTTTCTCTTTTTTGTGCCCGATGCAGTTCAGTTTTGTTGTATTTCAGTCTGCATGAATCATGCCACTTAGCCTTGTGGCTCTGGAAGGTTGACTGGATACCTTCACCATCGTCCAGGCGGGACAGTTCTAGAGATTTTGGCAGGCAGCCCATCTGGCTGAAGGTGAGGAGATAATCTGCAAGAGTTTGGTATCCGGACCCTGTGGTTCGCTTGGAATCAGCTGGACAGGCAAGGGCCTCATCGGTGACCTCCTGACATAACACACACTTCTCCCAATCTGTCAGATAAGGCATGTTTGTTCCAGATGTACTAGGGCTTTGGGGGTCTAATAGCTTGAAATTTTTGTTGGCCATTGTCAATTAAGCATTATCCACCACCACCATCCAATCAATATACAAATTGGGAACCAAATCTAGGTAGCTACTACAGTCAATGAGCGAAGGTGCAGTGCAGTCGAGTTATCATCTGAAAAAGAAATACATACATTATTATCATAAATATAGTAATTCGCTTTCGTAACTTTTCACTAGCCTTGCATTGTTCCTTATAGTCACCTAGTCTATGATAGGAAAGTTCATAAAGCTACATCAAAGTTGTTCATATAAAGGTATTGAACCAAAATTACACCCAGGAGAAATCAGATAGTCATGCAAAGTTAAATAATTAAACCGCTAGACCAGTCCTGTCTATTGCAATGGTAAACCATTTGTTCTGCCCCTTATAGGCCACCGTAGATTCCAATTTTGAACCCAGTATGAAGGTATTGCATAGCATGTACATGACAATTTATAATATGCTCATTACATTGTGTTTCAATAGCAGCACAAATGACAAGTCTGAAATAATAGGTAAATATGTCCTTCTTAGCCGCCATTTTGTAAAATGGCCGCCATTTTGGGCCAAGGAGAAATCTGGAATGCCCCTACATCCAAATTTCACTGTAAGGGTATGCCCTAACTGTGTGCCAAGTTTCATGCTTGTATCATCAAAGGCACAATTCTACCACAATTCTTCACATATCTGCCGGACTATTGTAAATGATAGCACACTGAGCAGTAAAATAATTAAAAAATCTTTATTAATAGCCTGACGTTTCAAGAACAAACTAGTTCTCTTCCTCAGAGGCGTTGAGTGTGGTGTTAACTAGAGTCCCTGTATATAGAGAGTTGTGTCAACTCAAATTTGGACGCCATTTTGTGTCTAAGTGTGTCGGATTAGATATGCATGTACATTCGCGATATGGGGTGATATATTCTAAACCTGCTAAAAAAAAATTTACTACACATATTTAGTCTTATTATTACATACAGGTGATATTTGTTTTGTCAAAAACTCAGCTATTGCCGTGAAAAAGAGCTGTGTGGTGATATTAAAAGTGGTATGGCAATGCATATTACAAGCCAACACTGCATATAAGAGCTAACATTATAAGTAAGACAAACCAATGCTGTCGTTCTCTGAATTTTAATAACTTTTAGAAAGGAGTGTGGGCATATCCAATATTTTTTAAAGGGTGCCGAGAGCAATTCCGGTGTAGGACTTCCAGCCGACATATAGTCTAACACACTTAAAACAAATTCTGTACGTGGTATTGCCATATTTCTATAGTGTACAACTTTAGTTTTATCGACATTTATATTCAATTTCCATTGTAATGATTTAACAAGCTGCAAGTCAGCTTCTGTCTCTGACATAAGGAAAACGTCATCGGCATCTAGTAAGATTGAAACGTTCATTTATTACTACACCCTTGCCCAGAACTCTGATGGATATTGCCTGATCGATTAATATGTTTCATAGCTGGCGACTTAATTAACACTTAATTTTCGACTGCGCCAAGCCGTAATTAAACAGAGAAAAAACTTTTAAAAATACCTGCAGTGTGCACGGTTCGTCTAGTCGAACAGATATGGAAAAGCACAGATAAGACGTCGTATTCACCATAACTTGTTTAATTTCACCAGGAACACGATGAGGCCAACACAGTAAACATTCAGTACAAAACTTGGTTCATACATTCAGTACAGAACATGATTCATACATTCAGAACGTAAGAAAACTCTGCCCGTAATACAACACTCTGACCAGACCAACACTTCATCCCACTACGTTCACTCCTCACAAGTGAAACTCATCACTACTCCGTTCACTCCTCACAAGTGAGACACCATCACTACTCCGTTCACTCCTCACAAGTGAGACTCATCACTACTCTGTTCACTACTCTCATATTGTATGTTTTGGGAACGATAGCTGTCACCAGGTTAAATATATAGGGATTGTCCAATGTGCAAAATCTTCCATCACTACAATTTGGCCATAAATCCCGGGGTGGGAAATATTTGAGCAAATATGCCACAAGACGCATGAGCACTGTACAAAGCAAACAATAACTCGTCAAATTTTGGACGTATGGATGACTGCACAACCCGCAAAAAAATTGAGCAGGTCCCCTCCTAAAATTGCTTTTATGATTGCCGATTAGGCTAAAGATTTTAAACCAAAAAAATAACTTGCCTCGGAATAAGTTTTGAATGGACGGACAGACAACTGAAAACAAAACGGACCATGGGTTTCCCACCCCTATAAAATCAAAATTAATTCCCTCTGAAAAAGTACAGTGACATTGCCCACAGACTACCCAACCGCAGACCAGGCAATGTCACTGTACCGGGACATTTCATCAATCAATGACAATATGCGGTCCGCTAGGACTACCCGAAAAAAATTGAGCAGGGTTCTTCCCACGGAAATGCATTTTTGGTCAGATCCTTGAAGATTATAAACAAACACAAATCACTTCCCTTTAAAAGGGTTTTCAACGGACAGACAACCAAAAAAAAACCGAGCAGATAGAATTGCTTTTGAACATCGATCATGAAGCGGCGTGGGCCTACCTGGCAGAGTCTCGAGGAGTCGATCGCTTTCCAGCTCTTTCGTCTGACTTTCGCTTCCCAAATTTGTCTTCTGACTTTATCACTTGGAAATCTATACATCTTATATTTACCAGATTGGTTTGAACAACCAAAAGCAGAACAACCAGTCATTTTGTTTGGCAATAAACAACATTCCCGTACCAAGCTGACGTTCACGCATGGTGAAGTTAGACACAAAATGGCGCCACGAAATCACGTGCCCAGAAATCTCGGGTCAGCGCATGGCGCAACTCTCTTTATACAGGGACTCTAGTGTTAACCATTAAGTTCCGTTGGGGACGGTTCACGTGATGGATTGGTCCGAGTCCTTGCCAATCACCGGGCTTCCCTGCATTCAAATGACTTTGCCGTTTTTGACGTTATAATTGATTGTGTAGTGCTTTGTATGTGGGGTGTAAGTCGATGTGTCGGTTGATGGAGTTTTCATCAGAGTACCAGGCCTCGACAATCTCGCGGTTCACTCTCAAAGCTCCTGTGCCAAGGATCGTGGTCTGATTCCATGAGAATGTGTGTTGGCGGGTGTTTATCTGTGTCGGAACCAATGACAACCTGTCTTGTCGTCTTACAGGATGTTGGTGTTCAGTGAGCCTTGTGGCTAAGCGTTTGGATGTTTGGCCCACATAATTGGCTTCACAATCTTCACATTGTATGTTGTAGATGACATTCTTTCTGTCAAATGTGCTCACCAGGTCGTTTGGCTTTGACAGCTGTGCTCGTAAGGATGTTTGTGGTTTGTGGGTGATGTTGGTGTTGTGTTCACGTAGAATGTGGCTTGTGATTTCAGAAGTGTGTTCTATGTATGGAAGTGTCACAGTGTGTGGAGGTGTGGTTGGATGGTTGTTGTTGTAGTTGGATTTCTGGCGACAAGATTTGATACATGCATTTGGGTAGTGGTTTTCTCGCAATAGTTGAGTTTACTCCAAGCTTAATTGCCTGACTATCCTCGGTAATGACCTAATTATGCAAATCGAGACAGTCATTCAAAAGACATGTCAGCTTCGTCATGATCAGATAAGAAAGCTACTCTCAGCTAAGCTAAATCTATTACACACAAGATCAACAACAACAATAACAGAAAACCGCTGGCTACACAACCTTCTGACAAACATTTAACAACAACAAAAGTCCACCTACTCAAACGTGGTCTCAACTTTAATACAAGCGATGCTGCTGTTGTTGACTTTGTCACTGTTCTCGAAACTATAATCCACAATCTTCCCATCAAAACTACAATTTGTGTGTGTTACTGTGTGTGTGTGTGTGTGTGTGCGTATGTGCGTGCGCGTTACTGTGTGTGTTACTGTGTGTGTGTGTGTGTGTGTGTGTGTGTGTGTGTGTGTGTGTGTGTGTCACTGTGTGTGTGTGTTTGTGTGTGTGTGTGTGTGTGTGTGTGTGTGTGTGTGTGTGTTACTGTGTGCGTGTGTTACTGTGTGTGTTTGTTACTATGTGTGTGTGTTTGTGTGTGCGTGTGTTACTATGTGTGTGTGTGTGTTTGTGTGTGTGTGTGTTACTGTGTGCGTGTGTGTGTGTGTGTGTGTGTGTGTGTGTGTGTGTGTTTGTGTGTGTGTGTGTGTCACTGTGTGTGTGTGTGTGTGTGTGTGTGTGTGTTTGTGTGTGTGTGTGTTACTGTGTGCGTGAGTTACTGTGTGTGTTTGTTACTATGTGTGTGTGTGTGTGTGCGTGTGTTACTGTGTGTGTGTGTGTGTGTGTGTGTGTGTGTGTGTGTGTGTGTGTGTGTGTGTGTGTGTGTGTGTGTGTGTGTGTGTGTGTGTGTGTGTGTGTGTGTGTGTTACTATGTGTGTTACTGAAACTGAACTAAACTGTCAGCCGAAGGAGCAAAAAATGTCATTGTCTTCCACGAATGGATTATTAAATTGTAGCAGCATAGCCTGGTACTTCGTAAGCAGTTTGTGAGTGTAACCTCCATGGGATAGAGTGTCACTCCACTGCATCAGAGTCCACTGTACCTGCGATCTGTTTTTAAAATTTGCTCTAGATGATGGACACAGATTGCGTATATCAATTCCCGTCAACGTGGGGTACTTTTGCTAGTATGTATATACAAGATTGAATCCCCAAATTTGATGGGTCAGCTAGTCACATGTCGAGTCCCATAACAGTAAATGCTGCACAACCTGTTAGTTTACAATCTACGCGCATGATGTCAGCATCATTTTGTGTAATGTTTATTCATTTATTTACATATATATATATATATGTACAGTACATATATATATATATATATATATATATATATATATATATATATATATATATATATATATATATATATATATATATATATATATACATATATATATCTATATACAGACTTGGCATTTAATATGGAATTTTTTTTTTTTCTTGACTTGGGTTTACTTTCTGAACTCAGTATATCAATCTGGTGAGTTTCTTTTACCCTTCGGTGATGTCCTTGTTCAAAGAACCATGTCACTGATTGTCTTTCGCAGCAAGAGGTCAATAACAGGATAATATCCCAGGTGGCGTGACAAAATGTAAGGACAGGTACATTTGACGATTGGCTTCACAATCGTGTATATAAGGGTTGTTGCGTTCTGTATTAGTGGAAAACCACTGCTGCACGTCTACAAAAGTTATTGCCGCTTCCTCTGGAGATGGTCCGTCAACTTGGCAATGCTGTTTGTCATGGAGTGGTGGCTTTACGAAATTCTGGCATGAAACAGCGTGCTATTGCTCGGCAGTATGGCATCACTCAAGGTCAGGTGTCAAAGATCCTGAAACGAAATGCTCAGACGGGTGTCCCGACTCCAATACCGAGGCCAGGACGTCCCCGCAGAACCACAAGGAGAGATGATCGCCAGCTGCACCGGTTAGTCTGCAATGGCCGTACCAAGTCAGCTAATCGGCTTAGGGCTGAGTGGCAGCAACTGACAAATGTGCCTGTATCCAGAAGGCTAGTCAACCAACGACTGGTTCAAGCAGGCTATCGTGCCAGGAGTCCCCTGAGAAAGCCATGCCTGACCAGACAACACAGCCAGCGCCGATTGCAGTGGGCCAGAGAGCACCGTCAATGGCAGCCAGGACACTGGAATCACGTGACCTTCAGTGACGAGTCTAGATTTCTGGTCTGTCGTCAAGATGGCCGCGTCTGAGTGCACACACAAGTGCATGAAGCCCACAACGAAGATTGTATAGTGCCAAGAGTCCAAGCTGGAGGTGGTGGGGTGACCGTTTGGTCTGCTTTTCATGCAGGGGGCAAAACTGACCTGGTTGTTCTGAATGGAAACCTGAACCAGTTCAAGTACAGGGCCATTCTGGAAGAAACATTGCTTCCATTTGCTCATGCAGCCTTTCGAGGAAACTTTGTCTTCCAAGATGACAATGCACGGCCTCATCGTGCTCGCATGATCCAACACTTTCTTGTTGACCATGGTGTCGAGCATATGGAGTGGCCTGCGATGTCCCCGGATATGAATCCGATAGAGAACTTGTAGGCAGAATTAACACGTCAAATCGACCACTTGGACCAGCAGCCGACCTCTGTGCGTGAATTGCAGCAGACTATTGTCACTGCATGGCAAGCGATTCCTGTCCAAACCTTGGCAAATCTCGTGAACAGCATGCCTCGAAGTGTACGTGCTCTCCTGAATGCTCGTTGGGGTTACACGAAGTACTGAACTGTAATTTTACTGTCGGTAATCCCAGTCATAATTTAGCTTTTGTTTTTGTTGAAATTTTTTTTCGCTAATGTTCAAAATAAAGAGATACTTCTGGAAAACGCACAGAAGTTTAACCACAGTACTGTCCGTGAATTGAGTTCGATATCGGTTCACATCACTTTCAAGGATCAATTTATTTGCTTCGAAATGTCAAATGTGGTTTTTGTTTCTTTTGAAGGTCACATTAACAAAATCTAGAATAATTTCAACATAATTCCAATGAACTTTTGGTTCTAAGTCATCTTGAAAAGTAAGTTCACCCCCACAAAAAAAATATTCCATATTAAATGCCAAGTCTGTATATATATATATATATATATATATATATATATATATATATATATATATATATATATATATATATATATATACACACACACACACACTGTCGCGTGAATACCCTTGGTGAATACCGTACGGCAGCACGGAAGGCCAAACGAGCTTTTTCTCTGAGGCGTTCAGTTCAAATGCGGACTTTATATATACGCGGAGGAAGAAAGGGAAGGGGAGGGAGAAGGGTCTTACCTGTAGTCCGCCGGCAGTTCCCAATCCTGCAGAAAATAACTCAAATGAACCGGATTTAAAATGTACAAAAATAACAGGTTTATTCAACAGAATGCTGGTAATACAAAATAAAATGCGCGATAATAAATAATGTTCCTAAACGGGACGTCCCCACAAGCAGACACAAAACACAGACGAAAGGGAAAGATAACTAGAAAATAAAAGCATGTGGTTTACCGTGCACGTGTGGAATCGCCAAGGCCCCAGAGGTCCGTGCGCTGTCTGGACCCGGCGGTGTTCCTGGCGGGAAGAAGGCCGCAGCCCGCTCGTCCACGCACCGCCTCTCCCGTCAACTGCAGCACTCAATCCCAGATGCCAGACGAACAGGGGGGATGAGGAGACGATGCCGGCACACAACCGCTTGCACCAAGGTCCAGAAATTTGACAAGGGGGGGAGAATCGTCAGTGCACAACCGTCTCTCTCCACATCCAGCACGAGAGGGCACCGGAGAATCAGGAGAACAAGAAGCAGGCAAGACAACAGGGCCAAGAGCAAGAAGAAGTGCAAGAGGCAAGAGCAAGAGAATGCTGGTTCGAGAGTTGTTTTGACGTCCCGCTCTGACGTCATCAGCGCTTCTCCTCCAATCAGCGCAGTCCAACACCACAGGCTCAGCTCTCCACCAATCAGCGTGCAGTACGCCTTCTAACGTCGTCTGTCATGCCTTGCCAATCAGTGTGATGCTTCTTACTCGTCCTTCTCTTCACCAACCAGCAAGCTGCTTCTTGCTCCTCCTTTTTTTCACCAATCAGCGAGTTCCTTCTTACCCCGGTCTTCCTGTTGGTCAACTCCCACACAATCACTGTCCTTGGCGGCGTAGCTCTCGGCCCGACTGACCTTCATGGTGGTGTCCCTTCGGCAGCACTCAGAACTAGCTTCCGGTTGGTTTTTATCATTATTTAGTGCAGTTTAGTGGGCACTTCCTACTAGTGTCTATGGTGCAGTGCCAAAAGAGATAAAGGATAAATCACAGAGGTTTGATGAACAAGGCAGTAGTTAACATAATCCTTACAACTAGTTAACATGCCCCATTCCTCGTGATACGGACAAATATACACTTAATCCGACATCCGGACTAACAAGTACTTATTACATGGTGGTTTCTACATGACAGTCAGAGCATGCTACCTATACAAATCTACCTAGTCTAAAGTCATCACTACCCCACCGACATAACAATACACATACATACAGTGGCCTGCAAAAGTATTCATCCTCTCCAAAGTTTTAGCATTTTGATGTCACCTGAGCTTGTTTCATGATGCTTTGACATCAAACTTTATATATGGAATCTTCACAAACTAATCCAAAGTGATAAAGCCAAAAAATGCAGATAAAATGTGAATAAGATAGATTAACAGAGAATATCAGATGATTCTCAGTTGCATAGGTATTCAAACCCTTTGCATAATTAACTCTAAATCACTTCAGGAGCAAATTATTTGATTGAAAGGTTACAAAATAAGAGTAATGGATTTCACCTGAATGTAATCAGAGATTTAACTTAAAAATTAAACTCCCCCACTTATCTAAGGAGTTTTAAGGTGCAACTCACTTGGTCAACCAACAAGGTCATATCCTGGGGCAATAATGGTGGTGATAGACAATAGTTAAAGCTCTTGCTCAGGCAGTATTGAAATTTGGTAAAGGTACTGATTGGGTGGCCTACTTTATGAAAGATAATATGGGTTTTTTAATCACCATATTCATATTGGACATCCGGAGTAATACCAACAATAGACCGTGCTTTCATCCAACGTATCGGACAGGCAGCTGTTTTGGTCGGATTTAGTTCCACCGGGAGTAAAACCCCTTATCTGAACAGCGCATGAATGAGTTATATTGCTGAACCAACTTGCTGTCAACATTTAATACAAATTTAAAATGAACCTTTCTGCTTGACTTTAACTTTGGTTCCTGCGCATGCAATTTCTGCTACTTTTGTCTTACCGATTAATCACTCCAGTAAGAGTTATGTGGGTGAGAAATGACAGGGTTACAAGCAGCAGACGATCACGTCACCAGCCACAGGATATTTTTGAAAAATAGTGTGTGTGTGTGTGTGTGTTTTCTTTTCTTCTGTACTCGTGTACACACATACATACACACACACATGTATACATATATATGTATATATATATATGTATATATATGTATATATATATATATAATATATGTATATATATGTATATATATATATATATTATATATATATATATATATATATATATATATATATATATATATATATATATATATATACATATACATACATACATATTGTTATGGATTCGTCACTTCCGTTGTGGTGGTTTGCATCCACTGTAAGTATTTCTGATTCCATGTACTATTATTGTTTTCAAAAGGTTTATTGTTCATGAACTGTTTTCAAAAGGTAAAACAATTAAGGTTAAAAGAAACAGGAAACCGGATTGGGAACCGGGTGACGAAGAGGAAGAAGAGAAAGAAAAAGGGGGCGGAGCGAGTGAGTCGGACAAGAAAGCCGAGTCGCTCCGAGTTCTGAAGCGAACGTTGGCGAGCAAGAGTCACTAGCGAACTTTCGGGTTTCCGGGAAAGGAATTCCTGCGACAGAGTTGTCATCGCTGTGACCGATCAACCTGCGTGTCAGGTTGTTGGCGGTGGATTCCGAGGGGAATTATCGCCGGGCCGTTACTACGTCTCAAGAGCGTCGGCCATTTTGACTCGCGCAGGACTTGTGCTTCGCTCGCGGTTTCGTCTCTTTTCGACCATTTTCACCGCATGCAGACGTCGATCTGGGGCGTGTGTGGGACGTGGCTTTTTGAATGTTACTTCGTCCATACCCGAGGGTGTGATCTCTCAGTCGCCTGTCGGGCGCCTTTGTATTTCCCAGTCGCCTTGAGGGCGCCTTTGTACAGCTTCAGCTGTGTGACAGTTACTGTACTTGCCATCCGCACGGAATTCTGGTCTCGATTGGACATCGTGCTGGCGATCGCTGGAGCGAATCAACTTCGTCTTGAAGCCGGGAATAAGAGACATTGGGGAATGTTCTTGTTTCACTCACTTGGAGCACAGTGAGTTATATATTACAAAACTGATGGTACCATCATAGGACATATTGATCGTACTTTTGAATACTATTGTTGTTATACTGTTATTATTGTGTGATCTTAATACAATATTTGTTTGAGAGTAACAATTGGGGTGGCTTCTCTGTTGATCTTTGACACACAGAATAACACATTTTTCTGCCGTGACTCCTCTCGGGGCTCGGAGGTACACCGTGACCAGGGGGTCGGGGAGGAGCACGTAACAGAAATTGGGGGCTCGTCCGGGATTAAATTCCCTGATAACATTCCTCTGGGATAGAATTCCCCAACATACCCAGAATTCCCAAATTTGGAATTTTTCTAACATTCCCAAATTTTTCAAAAAATTTGGAAATTTTTGTGTTAAGGTTAACAGGTGCTAACTAATAGTCACCATGGTGTTTGATGCAGAAAAGTTTGCGGTGTCCCCTTATGAGGCACAGTTCTTAGCGTTAAAAAGATCGGAACTCTTGAGATTGGCCAAACATTTTAACTTGGAGGTCCGAGCTCATATGAAGAAAGCAGAGATGCAGACATTGGTGGTAGAATCTCTTGTGGGACAGGGAACATGGACAGAGGTAGCCTTGGATTGGTTACCCGAAGAAAAAGAAAATGTGGAGCTCCGGAAAATGGAGATGCAACTGCAGAGCCAGGAAAGGTTAAAAGAGTTGGAATGGAAAGCCGAGGAGAGAAGAGCAGAGGAAAGGAGAGCTGAAAGAAAACTCTTGGAAAGAAGAGAAAAGGAAAGAGCAGAGGAAAGGAGAGCCGAAAGGGAGTTAAAGGAACATGACATGGAGTATCAGAAGGAAGTTAAACTCAAGGAGCTGGAATTAAGGGGAGAACGGAGAGAAGTAATATCCATGCCGGATAGTTCGACAACTAGTCAGAACACCTGGGATGTTAGTCGGCATGTGAGGCTGGTTCCACCGTTCAATGAAAAGGAGGTAGCCAAGTTTTTTTTTACATTTTGAGAAAGTGGCCCAAATGCTAAAATGGCCTGTGCGGTCCTGGACTATGTTAGTGCAAAGTGTTCTGGTGGGTAAAGCGCAAGATATATTTTCGGCTTTACCGATTGACAAATGTACAGATTATGAAGAAGTGAAGAAAGCCATTCTCAAAGCCTATGAATTTTTTGATTTTTTGATTGGACATGACTACTACACACACACCCAGATGGGGCCATATATATATATACAGGGGGCTGCAAAAGTAGGTATACAGTAATGAAAAACAAAACGTGCGCACAAAACGTATTTTATTGATTATACAAGCATATCAATAATAACATATCAATAATAAACATAGCAATAATAACATATCAATAATAAACATAGCAATAATAAACATAGCAATAATAACATATCAATAATAACATATCAAAAATAAACATAGCAATAATAACATATCAATAATAAACATATCAATAATAACATATCAATAATAAACATAGCAATAATAAACATATTAATCCCTCAAATGTTCAAACTGTTTGCCCCCGGCATTCACACACTCCACTAGTCGAGTGTGGACACCCATGCACACTCTGGTATAATCCTTACTGTATACCTACTTTTGCAGCCCCCTGTATATATATATATATATATATATGTATGTATATATATATATATATATATATATATATATATATATATATACATATATATATATATATATATACATATATATATATATATAATTATATATACATATGGGTATATATACTAGTTAACATGCCCCATTCCTCGTAAGTTAACATGCCCCATATATATATTGTAAGATAGCACACTCAGCAGACATTAATGAGCCTTTATCATCGATGTCAATCATTGAGATAAGAAATGAATGCCTCTGGATAAAATATAAATAGAAACCTGTTTCTCAAATCTTCCTCCTCGTCTGATCCTGCTGTCTGCTGTCATGCTCGTTCAGATCATGCAGAGCTTTCAACTTTCCCTCACCAATTCTTCAGGTCTATTGGTATATACTCTTACTAGTTCTTTAACACCCCCAATTAGTCCCCTCTTCTTGCTTCATGTTTCTTGTGGCTTTGGCTGGGGATGGGGAATGGTTTTGGCAATGTCTTTCGCAAACTGGCTGTCCAGGGCTGACATTTTCACGGAAGGCAATTGGGGCAGGAATTGGTAGTTTGTTCGGAGTGCCGGTGATAACTCAAGAAAGTCCTCTTCCGGAAAGAAACCATGGGATTAACGTCCACCAAGAACCAGTGTTGGCAGACAGGTCCTCCAGCTTAACATCCCACCAACGGGCGGTGCACACATTGATGCATTGATCTGTATGCGAAACACCAGTTTATAGCTGGGACAGGATTCTAATGCAGACTTGACAACTCAAAGGTGAGTCCCAAAACTCGAGGCTATCCTACATTTTTCTATATAAACGATATAAATATAATTTATATATATATATATGTATATATATATATATATATATATATAATATAATATATATATATATATATATATAATATAATATATATATATATATATATATATAATATAATATAATATTTTATATATATATATATATATATATATATATATATATATATATATATATATATATATATATATATATATATATATATATATATATATATACATATATATATATGTATACATATATATATATATATATATATATATATATATATATATATATATATATATATATATATATGCATACATACATATATATGGCCATATATATGTACACACTCAAAAATATCTGATATCTATATAGATGGGGCCATATATCAGATATCTATATAGATGGGGCCATATATCAGATATCTATATGGATGGGGCCATATATCAGATATCTATATCGATGGGGCCATATAACAGATATCTATATGGATGGGGCCATATATCAGATATCTATATAGATGGGGCCATATATCAGATATCTATATGGATGGGGCCATATATCAGATATCTATATAGATGGGGCCATATATCAGATATCTATATGGATGGGGCCATATAACAGATATCTATATGGATGGGGCCATATATCAGATATCTATATGGATGGGGCCATATATATGATATCTATATAGATGGGGCCATATATCAGATATCTATAGAGATGGGGCCATATATCAGATATCTATATATATGGGGCCATATATCAGATATCTATATGGATAGGGCCATATATCAGATATCTATATAGATGGGGCCATATATCAGATATCTATATAGATGGGGCCATATATCAGATATCTATATGGATGGGGCCATATATCAGATATCTATATGGATGGGGCCATATAACAGATATCTATATGGATGGGGCCATATATCAGATATCTATATAGATGGGGCCATATATCAGATATCTATATGGATGGGGCCATATAACAGATATCTATATGGATGGGGCCATATATCAGATATCTATATGGATGGGGCCATATATCAGATATCTCTATGGATGGGGCCATATATCAGATATCTATATGGATGGGGCCATATATCAGATATCTATATGGATGGGGCCATATATATGATATCTAAATCGATGGGGCCATCTAAATAATAATAGCGTAAGGACTCGACTTTGTTATCCCTTTTACGCCACACCCAGTGACCCGATGCCCACGGCACTAATGGATTTACGATCTACGAACCGCGCTCTTTGTTTATCACCTACAGCCATACTCGAAAAATCTGAATTAGCCAACGTTGGGGCCCAAAAGCATCCGATTAACTGCCGATACGACGCCATCTTACGACGCCATCGTATTGGCGTCTGCTGGGCGAAGGCGAAGCAAGCCGTCCACTGATTGGACAGGCGAAGGCGAAAGCAAGCCGTCCACTGAGTGGACAATCCAGAGAATGCATTTGTGCCGGTGTCGGCGATCGTTGTTCATATACGCACTCTTCATTCTCATCTTTCTTCCTAACTCTTACTCGGACAAGCAAATCCCCTATGCCATCCATAATGGTACACTCTATCCATACACCACATCCTCCCTTCCGTGGATGTTCCACGGGTTTCGGCTAGTACATATGATATCTGTATGACATAATATCTCAAAAAGTTGTCGACAGACTATGACAACATTTTGTTTATAAGTTGGTTAGGTGACAAGAACAAGCCGATTCGATTTTGGTTCAGGTTCGAATCCAGATCCGGCCTATCAATGGGATACAAAACATACACTGTTCAGCCTGGTGGAGGTGTGCGCTCTTCCGTGTGCCATTCTAGTTTGTGTTGTTTCCATTTCTTCCATAAGTATTTCATGTTCAGAGAGAGATGTTGGGTTCCCGAGAATGCAAGTTGATTGGCGGCTCCTCACGTTAATTGTTCATTACTATATCTCTTGGAATATCTTTCTTTTCCCAATCTCTCACTGCGTGTGAGGCTGGAATTGACTTTTTCCAAGAGGCGATAAATAAAATAGAACCAGAAGCTGGAGGAGAAATGGCACACACGCACATCATTTATACAAAGCTGGAATCGATGCCTGCTTGGATATAAAAATTGCTCAATCAATAATAATTTAATTTTTATCCTGCCTAAACCTCTTCAGATCCACTTCAACAATAAATGCCCTTTTCCTTTCCAGGATCCATAACTCCATGGATTGTAATGAAGCAATTTTGCGTTTCACATCTTATTTGGAGGGGTTTTTATATGTTTATTTTTTTTCTGTTCTTGTTTTGTGCATTTTTGGGTTTGCAATCATTTACTTTTTTTCTTTTGTTTCGAGCTCTTGGTTTATCTAATTGCCCATCTTTCTTGATTTGATTTTGTTCAACATTTCATCATGCGAGTGCCGACTTTCTCCAAATAGTACGATACGACAGCGTTAAGGGGTTGGCAAGACAATAAAAATAGTAATAATAATAATAATAATAATACGAGTTTCCTTTCAAAAAACGTCAATGCAGGAGGAAGCTATTATAAGCCCACAAAGCCTGCACTATTATTACCAATCTATGGTTGTTTGTCCACGCTCTATCCTTTCTAAATGCTGTGTGTCAAGCAAGATGGGAGCACGTACCATTGTTTTGTGTCTTGGGTATAACTCGGCTGGGATTCTAACTGCCACCCTCCCAGATTCAGGGCAGATACTCCAACCATTGGAGTGTCTGCCCTGAGTCTCTAGGTATGAACACTCACCTCTAAGCCGTCTAGCCTATGTTTAAATCCCTTCCCAACTACAAGCTGCCATCCTGGTGTTTCACAGGTAGGGTGATTCACCAATGTGTGTGGTGTCCCTCGGAACATGAGTCCATCAACTGATGTTGGCAGACGGGCCATATATATATGATATCTTTATAGATGGGGCCATATATCTGATATCTTTATAGATGGGGCCATATATATATGATATCTTTATAGATGGGGCCATATATATATGATATCTTTATAGATGGGGCCATATATATCTGATATCTTTATAGATGGGGCCATATATATCTGATATCTTTATAGATGGGGCCATATATATATGATATCTTTATAGATGGGGCCATATATATATGATATCTTTATAGATGGGGCCATATATATATGATATCTTTATAGATGGGGCCATATATATATATGATATCTTTATAGATGGGGCCATATATATCTGATATCTTTATAGATGGGGCCATATATATCTGATATCTTTATAGATGGGGCCATATATATATGATATCTTTATAGATGGGGCCATATATATATGATATCTTTATAGATGGGGCCATATATCTGATATCTTTATAGATCGGGCCATATATCAGATATCTTTATAGATGGGGCCATATATCTGATATCTATATAGATGGGGCCATATATCAGATATCCATATAGATGGGGCCATATATCAGATATCCATATAGATGGGGCCATATATCAGATATCCATATAGATGGGGCCATATATCTGATATCTATATAGTTGGGGCCATATATCAGGTATCCATATAGATGGGGCCATATATCTGATATCCATATAGATGGGGCCATATATCTGATATCTATATAGATGGGGCCATATATCAGATATCCATATAGATGGGGCCATATATCTGATATCTATATAGATGGGGCCATATATCAGATATCCATATAGATGGGGCCATATATCAGATATCCATACAGATGGGGCCATATATCTGATATCTATATCGATGGGGCCATATATCAGATATCTCCATGGATGGGGCCATATATCAGATATCCATATAGATGGGGCCATATATCTGATATCTTTATAGATGGGGCCAATGGGCCATATATCTGATATCTTTATAGATGGGGCCATATATCTGATATCTATATAGATGGGGCCATATATCTGATATCCATATAGATGGGGCCATATATCAGATATCCATATAGATGGGGCCTTATATCTGATATCCATATAGATGGGGCCATATATCTGATATCTATATAGATGGGGCCATATATCAGATATCCATATAGATGGGGCCATATATCTGATATCTATATAGATGGGGCCATATATCAGATATCCATATAGATGGGGCCATATATCAGATATCCATATAGATGGGGCCATATATCTGATATCTATATAGATGGGGCCATATATCAGATATCTCCATGGATGGGGCCATATATCAGATATCCATATAGATGGGGCCATATATCTGATATCAATATAGATGGGGCCATATATCAGATATCTCCATGGATGGGGCCATATATCAGATATCCATATAGATGGGGCCATATATCTGATATCTTTATAGATGGGGCCATATATCTGATATCTTTATAGATGGGGCCATATATCTGATATCTATATAGATGGGGCCATATATCTGATATCCATATAGATGGGGCCATATATCAGATATCCATATAGATGGGGCCATATATCTGATATCCATATAGATGGGGCCATATATCTGATATCTTTATAGATGGGGCCATATATCTGATATCTTTATAGATGGGGCCATATATCTGTTATCTTTATAGATGGGGCCATATATCTGATATCTTTATAGATGGGGCCATATATCTGATATCCATATAGATGGGGCCATATATCTCTTATCTTTATAGATGGGGCCATATATCTGATATCTTTATAGATGGGGCCATATATCAGATATCCATATAGATGGGGCCATATATCTGATATCTTTATAGATGGGGCCATATAACTGATATCTTTATAGATGGGGCCATATATCTGATATCCATATAGATGGGGCCATATATCTGATATCTTTATAGATGGGGCCATATATCTGATATCTTTATAGATGGGACCATATATCTGATATCCATATAGATGGGGCCATATATCAGATATCTATATAGATGGGGCCATATATCTGATATCCATATAGATGGGGCCATATATCTAATATCTTTATAGATGGGGCCATATATCTGTTATCTTTATAGATGGGGCCATATATCAGATATATATAGATGGGGCCATATATCAGATATCTATACTCAGGGACGCCCATCCTTATGTATATATGTAGATGCCGTGTGTGTATATATCTATATAAATATATCTGTGCAGTGTCTGTCTTGTCTTGTCACTGAGCTACTACCTCAAACGTTTGTGAAATCGTACCAAACTTCTAGTATGCACCTATCTCTCCCGTGTGCATGTCCTAAGGGTTTTTTTTGGAAATTTTTGGAAAAACAAAATGGATTTTTTTTTTTTTAACTTTGTTTTTTTTCAACTTAAATCTTCAACTTCATTTGTTTATAAAAATGTAATATCACAAACACTACAAATACATTTGTGCAAAATAATTGTTTGTATTATGATTGATGTAAATCATGACAACACAGCAACTCAGGTACAGTCATTATCCTCAGCTAAAATAAGCCCGTTCCTCAGTAACGACGCTTGGTGAGGCGAGCTAAGCTAGTGTAAATATATATATATATATATATATATATATATATATGTATATACATACATACATACATACATACAGTATATATAATCTCATAACATATCCCTTGTGTCCACAACATCAGTACATGAAGTCGAAGCACATGTTTTAGAAAATGTGACACTTGTTTAATTATACGGTACTTAAAATAGCTTTAGGCGGTTACACTTATGTCATTTCACTTCTGCATGAGAGCGATGATGGAGTGGAGGCAAGGCGGTGGGATAATAATTTGGCAATGTGTTCTGAAGACTCAGTGATAAGTTGTGATGGGTAATGGAGGTTCGTCATTGTGTCCTAAAGGCTTCACTTTGCCATGGAAGAATGGAGTTGTTGTGGATACTCGATGGTGAGTCGTGGAGGTTCGATGATGGGTTGTGAAAGCTTGGCAGTGGGACAATAACCTGGCAATAGGTCGTAGGTCATTTCTAGTGGGAGTGGAGTATTGGTGTTTGGTCTTGAAGTATTGGTGGTTCGTTTTAAAGGCTCGGTGGTTAGTCCTGAAAGCTTGGCTTTGGGTCTTTGAGGCTCGGCTTTGTGTAGTGAAGGTTTAACGATGAGTCGAGGAGGGTTGCCGGGTAATGGGCTTGGCAGTGGAAAATGGCTTGGAGGATCACGAGTGGATTCTCGGCATTATAGAGGATCACCGTTAGGTCCTGGAGGCTCTGCAGTGAGTCCTGCTCGATCATGAGTCCAGAAGGCTCGGAGGTTAGTTCCGAAGGCTTCAGGGTGAGTCCTGAAGGCCCAGAGAGAAGTCGTGGAGGCTCCGGTGATGGTTTGTGTAGGCGTGGTGGTGGGATAATGGCTTCGTAATTGGTTGTGGAGGCTCAATGGTGGGTCGCCGAGGCTTTGCGATTGGTTGTGAAGGCTCAGCAGTCAAACAATAGCTTGTTCATAGGTTGTCGTGGCTCAGCGGTGGGTCGGTGGTGAAAGTTGGACAGTGCGCATGTTGCGGCTGCTCAACGATGGCTCATGAAGATTCCGCAGTGAAATAATGTCTTGGCAATAGTTTGTGGAAGCCAGGTGTGGTGGGCAGTAATGGTAATGATGTGTCGATGTTCCCTTTTTTGATGAATGGTTTTGATTTTCAGCTGTAATGTCACCTGTACAACGTTTCTAGTTGAAGCAGAGATTGCTACCCTTGAGACCTGTATATTTAACCCATGAGAATCAAATTTGACTGTCAGTTTATCTCAATGAAAATTGTCTCATTTGATTTAAAAACAAAACACTGATTTTCCCCGCATCCAAATCAGACAACTGCCTGTAAATGATTGGCAAACACTTCAATGTTGGACTTCCTTAAATTGCTTTTGCCAATTAGGTACGACTTCCTTTGTTTTCCTGAGGGATGTGTGCCCAAAGAAAGTTGAACTTTGACCCCCACTG